>NC_043748.1:26493775-26618775 GCF_902148845.1 Salarias fasciatus | reverse complement strand
TCTTTGCCTCTCTGCCTCCTTGCCTCTTTGCCTCCTTGCCTCTCTGCCTCCTTGCCTCTCTGCCTCCTTGCCTCTCTGCCTCCTGCCTCTCTGCCTCTTTGCCTCCTGCCTCCTTGCTCTCTGCCTCCTGCCTCCTGCCTCTCTGCCTCCTGCCTCTCTGCCTCTTTGCCTCTCTGCCTCTCTGCCTCCTTGCCTCTCTGCCTCCTTGCCTCCTTGCCTCTCTGCCTCCTTGCCTCTTTGCCTCTCTACCTCCTTGCCTCTCTACCTCCTTGCCTCTCTGCCTCTTTGCCTCCTTGCCTCTCTGCCTCCTTGCCTCTTCTACCTCCTTGCCTCTCTGCCTCTCTGCCTCCTTGCCTCTCTGCCTCTCTGCCTCCTTGCCTCTCTGCCTCCTGCCTCTCTGCCTCTTTGCCTCCTTGCCTCTCTGCCTCCTGCTCCTTGCCTCCTTGCCTCCTTGCCTCTCTGCCTCCTTGCTCCTTGCCTCTCTGCCTCCTTGCCTCTTTGCCTCTCTACCTCCTGCCTCTTTGCCTCCTTGCCTCTCTGCCTCCTTGCCTCTCTACCTCCTGCCTCTCTGCCTCCTTGCCTCTCTGCCTCCTGCCTCTCTGCCTCTTTGCCTCTCTGCCTCCTTGCCTCTCTGCCTCCTGCCTCCTTGCCTCTCTGCTCCTGCCTCTCTGCCTCTTTGCTCTCTGCCTCTCTGCCTCCTTGCCTCTCTGCCTCCTTGCCTCTCTGCCTCTTTGCCCTCTCTGCATCCTTGCCTCTCTGCCTCCTGCCTCCTTGCTCTCTGCCTCCTGCCTCTCTGCCTCTTTGCCTCTCTGCCTCTCTGCCTCCTTGCCTCTCTGCCTCTCTGCCTCCTTGCTCTCTGCCTCTCTGCCTCCTGCCTCCTTGCCTCTCTGCCTCCTTGCCTCTCTGCCTCCTGCCTCTCTGCCTCTTTGCCTCTCTGCCTCTCTGCCTCCTTGCCTCTCTGCCTCTCTGCTCCTGCCTCTCTGGGCGTTTCACGCATCATGCTCCTGGGCAGCAGCCAGCCTTCCTGAGACGCTGTCAGACGGCGTGACAGCATGAGGAAGCAGCCTCTCCCTCACTCTGTCACAATAGAGTGAGAGCTGCTGGGATCTCTCTCTCTCTCACACACACACACACACACACACACACACACACACACACACACACCATGGCATTGATTGAAACCAGGATCAGGACCGGTACTTTCCTGTTCTCTGCATTCCTCCTTCCAGACCTCCGGCCCTTTTACCAAACAATCCTCTCTGTCTTCTCAACCATTCTTTCACAAATCCATATTTCTCTTACTTTGATAACGCTTCCCTCGCTCCGTTTCCCGTCTGCTGGTCAGCAGTCTTCTTTTCTTCCTCTTCATGGCCCTCTGCGGTGGAGACATGCTCTGCTCTGAACAGCAGACTGTCTGGAGAGAGAGAGCGGGAGAGGGAGAGAGGGAGGGAGTGGGAGGGTGGGAGGGAGGGAGGGAGGGAGTGGGAGGGATGGAGGAAGGGAGGGAGGGATGGAGGGAGGGAGGGACGAAGGGAGAGGCCATGAAGCGATGGGAAGTGCAAACCAGGACACACACAGCCTCTGTCAGTTTGAATGAATATTGGTTTATCTCTCCTCCCCCTCTCTTCATCTCTCCCTTCTTCCATCTCTCCGTCCCCCAGACATCCCTCCTCCTCTCCTCTCATCCTCCCCCCTTCTCTCTCTCCTCCTCTCTCACTGCTGTCTACCAACATGTTCACTCTCCAACTGCCAGTGACACTACGAGCTGCACTTATCGACTTCCTGCACACACACACACACACACACACACACACACACACACACACACAGGTTGGGCATGGCTATTCTTGTGGGGACCTTCCATTGACTCCCATTCATATCTAACCCCTCACCCTCACCCTTACCCTAACCCTAACCCAGACCAAAACAATGCCTAAAGAAATGTTTCTGCACTTTTACTTTTTTCAGTAACAACAACATGGTCAAGAAAAACCTGTTTCCCCTCATGGGGACCCAAGAAATGTCCCCACAAATGACATTGTGCCTGGTTTTCCATAGAAAAACCCGGACCCCCCACACACACACACACACACACACACACACTTACCAGTGTGTTCAAACAGAAATGTGTGCTAATAAACCTGGACAGGAAGGCCACAGCAGGGTGAAGGGGGTGTTTCAGGTTGTTGTTCTATCCAGCTGAAGGTGAGCTCTCATGGTTTTGGTTTGTTTGTGTTTGGTGGATCCGTCACTCAGAGGTTCAGTCGACGGAGGACAGCAGCAGAAAGCTCGTCTTCTTCCTCTTTCTACAATGAATTTGATCTTCCATTCTTGTGGCGGGCCGTTGATTGTTTTTAGTCTGGCCACTGTGAGACGGATCCGGGTTGATCACATGATCCTGTTCATGGTCTTCTTTTGTGAGCGTCTTCCTCCTCATCTCCTTCAGTCTCTGCCCTCTGGCCTCCATCCACCCTGTGCTCCATGTTTCCTGCCCCTCCTCCACCCAGACGGCTCCGGGGTCAGCGAGTTGTTTATGGGTGGTGTTGGAAGGCCTGCTGGGGGAGGGGCCTGTTGGGGGCGGGGCCTGCTGGGGGCGGGGCTCGCACTGCTGGTGCTATCACTCTGTCACTGCAGTATAAAGACTGCCTGTGATGATCAGGATAAGGTGCTTTACTGGTCATTATACAGTGAATGTACAACGAAACATGTCCTCTGTTTGACCCATCCATCCATGCTGCTGAAGCATTCCGTAGAAACCATCCAGGCTAGTGGTCAGATCACCTGACTCGGGGATTGATGCATGCAGGGAGGTCAGGTTATGAAGCCATGTTCTGTGATTTTACTTTCACCTTGGAAATATGTGCTCAACTGAATATGGGTGAATGTAACTATGACTGTGTGGAGACTGACAAACTAACTTACTAACAAACTGTCTTTTGCCTTCCTGGTTGATCGGCCTGGACAAGGATTGTTGTGTGGCATGAAGGTATTTCCAGCTGTCACTGTCCCATGGTGCTGATTTGTTTAAATTGTGCATCCATGACTGAGAGCTGCTTGGTGTTTTTGTGACAGTGGATCAGTTGGAAATGGTTGTTGAAACATCGGTAACTTAGGACATATAAAATAATTAAAGCCGCAAGCAGCATTGGTCGGGACCGAGCCTCCCTGCTGGCCCGCGACTGAGACGTCCACCCACTAACATGCAAGTTGTTAGCATCTCCCATCCACTAACATGTAGCTGTTAGCGTCTGTCATCCATTAACATGGAGTTGTTAGCATCTCCCATCCACTAACAGAGGTGTTAGCATCTCCCATCCACTAACATGGAATTCTTAGCATCTCCCATCCACTAACATGTAACTGTTAGCGTTCTGTCATCCATTAACATGGAGTTGTTAGCATCTCCCATCCACTAACAGAGGTGTTAGCATCTCCCATCCACTAACATGGAATTCTTAGCATCTCCCATCCACTAACATGTAACTGTTAGCGTCTGTCATCCATTAACATGGAGTTGTTAGCATCTCCCATCCACTAACAGAGGTGTTAGCATCTCCCATCCACTAATGTCCCATCCACTAACATGGAGCTGTTAGCATCTCCCATCCACTAACATGGAGCTGTTAGCATCTCCCATCCACTAACATGTAGCTGTTAGCATCTCCCATCCACTAACATGTAGCTGTTAGCATCTCCCATCCACTAACATGTAGCTGTTAGCATCTACCACCCACTAACATGCAGCTGTTAGCAACTCCAATCTAATAACATGGAGCTGTTAGCATGTCCCATCCACTAACATGTAGCTGTTAGCATCTGTCATCCACTATCATGGAGCTGTTAGCATCTCCCATCCACTAACAAGTAGCTGTTAGCATCTCCCATCCACTAACATGTAGCTGTTAGCATCTCCCATCCACTAACATGTAGCTGCTAGCATCTCCCATCCACTAACATGTAGCTGTTAGCAACTCCAATCTAATAACATGGAGCTGTTAGCATGTCCCATCCACTAACATGTAGCTGTTATCATCTGTCATCCACTATCATAGAGCTGTTAGCATCTCCCATCCACTAACAAGTAGCTGTTAGCATCTCCCATCTACTAACATGTAGCTGTTAGCATCTACCACCCACTAACATGCAGCTGTTAGCATCTCCCATCCATTAACATAGAGTTGTTAGCATCTCCGATCCACTAACATGGAGTTTTTAGCATCTCCCATCCACTAACATGGAGCTGTTAGCATCTCCCATCCACTAACATAGAGTTGCTAGCATCTGTCATCCATTAACATGGACTTGTTAGCATCTGTCACCAACTAACATGTAGCTGTTAGCAACTCCAATCCAATAACATGGAGTTGCTAGCATGTCCCATCCACTTATATGGAGTTGTTAGCTTCTCCCATCTGCTTTTGACAGTCACTGAATGAAGGCACTGAGTGTCAGAGTTTGATTGACAGCTGCTGTCAGCTGTGTAACTGCACTGTATGCCCATATATGGTCCTGTCCGTTAGAGTGGAGAGAGGAGAAAATAAAAGTATTTTTTGGGGAAACAACTGCTCCTTGTTCCTTTCCTGTTTAGCAAAACTGAACAAAAAATATCACGTTTGATAGGAAAATTCGTTGTCTTTCAGTTGGTGAGGCTTTCAGAGCAGTCAGACTTTTAGTTTGGACCGTAGAGGCCTCAGTTTGTGAGAAGCGCGAGATTTTTCCCCATCAGGCTCCATATAACTGAGAGCAAAAAAATGCAGAGCGCACACCTTTTCATACCTGTGAAAACGTACATATAACATGAAATTATCCCCACTTATGTAACATCATCTTGTTCAGGAGAACCTGGTGAGGCTTTGCGTGTGCTCGGTTTGTTGATAGGAGTCACGGTTTAGCCGCAGTCACTGCTTGTTCGAGGTGCTGAAAAAGGCGACTTTTTTCTGTTTTCCCCATTATAACGGATGAGGGCCGGAGCAAGGCAGGATTTCAGACTTCAAACTTTGAGCGCTAATAAAATCCACACTGTAAGACTTTTGACAAAGTTGTTCAAAACTTTTGTAGAGAAATTTGTCCTCTATCACGTCACGTGACTCTGATGTCTGTACGACAAACGGTCTCAGAGGAGATAATTTTTTCGTGAGGAGTGATTTTGAGCAAAGTTTTACTTTGAAAGGGAAATAGCGGACTTCCTGTTGGATGTAGGTCAGGGGTGTCAGTGCATAAAATTTGTAGATCTTGATGAGACGAATGCATGAGTGTTGGTTTGATCTCCCTACAACATTCCTGCAGGCCGTAGCGACTGTTTTAGACGTTTTTTGGGATATAGGTGGCGCTAGAGAGCCGATGGTTTTCATTTTTGTATTTTATAAACTTTTTCGCCGGTCACGATGTGCGTGCCAAATTTGGTGAGTTTTCGTGCATGTTTAGGGGGTCAAATTCGCGTTTATTTGGGTGTTAGTATAATAATATAGAGCGACGACAATAAACAGACGAATTAACAATAGAGACCTTGCCCTCCGGGCATGGTGGCCGCTCCGGGCTCGGTCCCTAAAAATGACGATGCACTTGATACAACTGATCTTATGATGTTTATGGAAATATTAATATTGACAAGTGATGCAAATGAATGATGGTTTTTACTTTGTCTGTCTCCGATAGTGAGTTAGATTATTATTAAAATTCAAATTTATTTTGTGTCTGGTTTTGTCTAAATTGAAATTTAACAACAGGAGGGATTGATGTGGAATAATGCTTTGTTTTCAAGTTCTCAGGAACACAGTGTGAAGGCCGCTCTGTTTTGTCTGAAGTCACTTGGAAACAGCGTCTGCTGGTCTGGTGAGATCTGGCTATATGACCTGGCATGGCCGGAAGTCCTGCAGAGTCGGGCCGGATCCTCGTCAGAGCCACAGCCTTGCTCTCAATCAGCTGATCATGTGTGCTCCTCTGTAATCCTCAATAAATCCTGCTTGTGCAGCGTCAACACCTGGACTCGTCATCTTTGCATGTTATCAGTTGATGGGGGAAACCCATGCAGACCGATCCCCACAGAAAGGCCCACACGGTCCGGAGATCGAACCCGTCACCTTCTTGCTGTAAGGCAAGAGTGCTAACCACTCATCCACCACATAACTTAATTGTGACTGTAGAAACTCGCGCTGCCACGCCCCCCACCACCTGACAACCCCGAGGACAGAGCAGAGCAGAGACATCCCCCCTGCTGCAAGCACACACACACACACACACACACACACACACACACACACACACCTGGAAGACAGAGACGAAGGTCATCCTGGTCCTTCAGTCTCTGGTAGAGATGCGCGGATTGCGGTTTCACCCGCGGAGCCCGCGGATAACCGCGGATCAGGCGGATGACGTGTTGAAAAATTAAGATTTTAATGACATTTGCACGGGTTGCAGTTGAAGCACTCAAAAAAGAACAAAAAAACCCAACATTATAAATATTAATCCAAACGTAAAGAAACGCATGAAAATGATAGGAAAACACTTTTGATCAGGCAATAGTCTGTTGGCCTTTTCAATTGGATCAGCGTCTCGCTGAAGTGTCGGGCGCCACGTGAGGCGCGCCGCTGCAGGCGGTGGATCTGCTGCTGTGTGGAGTTCTGAGGTGATGCTGGGTCCCTCTCTGGCTGGTGGATGTTGAGGCGTCGCCGGACTCTCCCCGTTCCCAGATGACTCCTCATCGGTGACAGACCCTCCTCTGCCGTCACCTCGAGCCCCCCTCCCCCCGCGCGCCAGGCCGGGGACGCTTCCTCCATGTTTCTCCATGCTCTGCTGCGCGCCTGCTCCCTTTCTGCGACCCGGCCAGTACCAACAGCAGAGGCATCTTCAATAGAACCTAAAAACTATTCTGCGGATGGCGGGCGGGTTCGGTTTTGAAAATTGATAAAAAAATCGTTTGTGCGGTCGGATGGCGGGCGGGTGGAGATTTTAAGAAGCGGGTTGCGGATGGAAAAAAAAAAGCCATCCGCCCATCTCTAGTCTCTGGTAGTCATTCATCATATCATCCTTTTTGTTGTTCATAGATTTAATGCTAACTTATTTTTGTCGTGCCATAATTAAATTTTTTCCACTCTGAGGAGATTCATTCCAAAGTTGCTGAAGCTCCTCACCAGACCCTAAAATACTCATCTCATCTGCAAATAATATAAATTTCACCATATCAGGAACTTTGCAGATGCCTTTGATGTACAGAATAAATAGACTGGGTCCCAACCAGGCGCCGACCTCCGCTCATAAAACATGAAGATGATACGAAGTGCAAAAAAGCTGTAATTCCAGAGAGATTCCAGCAGGGGGCGATGATGCTGGTTTCAAAAAGAGCCCGGGTCTCATTGGAACCCATTCAAAAATGCCGATTTTCAGAGTGCAAATAAACATATAAAGCGCCCGGTTTCAGGACATGTTTTGGTCTCTGTCACTAGTTTCTACAACCTGCTGCTTCACCAGACACATAAATCATCTGTTGATTCTATATTACCAGTTAAAGTTCATCATAAGTCGCCCTATCACAGCGCCTCCTCTGTTCACGTGATGCAGTCACGTGATGGGCGGGACCAATCACATTTACATTCGGTTTCAAATATTCAATGTGGAGACGTCCTGCTGGACTCGCTGAAGTCTTCAGAACGGCGGTTGGGGACTCTGTGGGTGACGTCAGGAAAGGTCTGTCCATTTATTTACAATCTGTGGTCCCAACACCGAGCCCTGAGGGACGCCTTCACAAACTGCTCCCTGTCCTCCTGAACTGCTCACCAGGTCAACAACACTCCTCCTCTGACTCCAGACCGGTCCGGGTTCTAGATTAACATGTTCGATGGTATTCCGTGATTTATGCGATTACATGATTTGTTGTTTCCAGTGCTTTTTTTTTTAAATCAATGAAAACTCCA
This sequence comes from Salarias fasciatus, assembly GCF_902148845.1. NCBI lineage: Eukaryota > Metazoa > Chordata > Actinopteri > Blenniiformes > Blenniidae > Salarias > Salarias fasciatus. Next base: position 26,610,865 of record NC_043748.1, on the reverse strand, counting down.
GCCGGGAGTTTTTATTGTGATTTCCTCCATCGGGTCAGCCAGGGCCAGTGAAGCTGATCGGTTAGTTCTGAACCCATCGACTGGCAGAGAGGCCACTGTGTGTCTATGGACTGATCTGATCTGCTGTTCAGTGTGTCCTGGAGGATTCTGTGCAGCTGTGGGAGAAGGGAAGCAGGTGTGTGGTGTGTGTGTGGTGTGTGTAGCTGTGGGAGAAGGGAAGCAGGTGTGTGGTGTGTGTGTGGTGTGTGTTCAGTGGCGTCTGTCGCCGTTCTTGTGGCTTGCCTCTAGCTGTTTTCACTTTATCTGGAAATCGTCCTGTTTGAAACGATAAATTAAAAATGTAGGTTAGAGGCTGGAAATCCCCAAAATGATTTTTTAACTACAAACACGTCGACACCATTGCAGTGTGTGGACGGTTTGGTATCGGAGTGATTCAGTCTCTATCGTTTCCTTCTGGTCAGTGCAGAAACAGAGTCTGGGTTCTCATCTGTCAGTATCTTCACCACCACCGCCTCTGCAGCAGCAGGTTCTTCTGGTCCAACATGAACGCTACACTCACCCACCAGCAGGTCCTTATCATTCATCTTTGTGTCATTTTCCATAAAATCATTTGGGAAATGTTCTATTATTCATACATTTGCTTTTAATATTATTTTCCAGTAAGTCTTTCTTACATGTTCTCATTATTAGTTTATTTGTATATTCCTTATATGTTTTGTCTCAGTGGATCTTTTATGAATTCTCTACATTAAGTATTTTCTTTTTACATTCATCAGTCCCTGTGTGATCCACGCTGATCCTTCAGTGCTGTGTTGTCTGGTCGGACAGCATCATCTAGTAGCTCAGATATACTGAAAAGCCTGATGGGAGTTCTTTATGAACGGCCTCCGGTTCAGACTCGCCTGCAGTCAACTTCATTTCCTGTCTCAGTGTTTCTGCATGACGAGTCCCCGCCGTCCCCCTCCTGAACGGACGACGGCAGGACGAGCGGACAGCCGGAGGCCTTCGCGGAGGAGACGGGAAGCGAGGAATCAAACCAGGAGCCACCAGCGTGAGGCTCGGATGACACTTCTGAAGATGTTTATTGACCCAGAAAAGTCACAGCGAAATCAAGACAACAGCAGGAGCAGGCTGTCCCCCTCACTGTCTGTCCTCCCTCTGTCCCTCCTCACTGTCAGAGTCAGTGGTGTCCACAGACGGCGGCGTCCAGGACTCCCGGTGCAGCCTCTCGTTCTCGTCCACCTGCTGGACGCCGGGCACCGCCGTCAGCCGCATGTGAGGCGGCAGATGTGTGAACTCGTCCTCGTTGACGTCGTAGTCCTTCATCTTGGAGTCCAGGACCCACCAGCGTCCGGCGAAGCCCACGTCCAGCAGCCGGGCGGGCAGCTCCCGCCACGGCGCCGCCAGGCTGGAGCAGCGCGCCTCGTACAGGGCGGCGGCGCCGTCGTAGTCGGCCCGGTAGACCACGGACAGCAGCCCCAGGCCGGCGTACCGCAGCCGGCCCTCGTTCCGCAGCTTGGCCACGCTCTGGACGTGGCCGTCGGACGCGGCGCTGCGCGTCCACGGGGACAGCAGGCCCAGCCGGGTGGAGTGCTCCAGCAGGCGGGCCTCGAAGGACGGGTAGTCCGGCTTGAGCTGGACACAGAGCCAGCCCCCCCCCACCAGGGACGCCATCAGGGACGCCCGGAGGGGGCGGGCCCAGGCGTCCTGCACCACGTCCCGGCAGGCGTCCCGGTAGTCCGACAGCAGGCTGCGACACCACACTCCTGCAGGGCAGAGGACACCGTTACCACACACACACACACACACACACACACACACACACACACACACACAGGACATCTGGTATAATCCCCCTGACTGAAGACTGCAGCCTGACAGCTGGACGCTGCTGCAGCTCCACACCATGCTGCTGGACGGGTGGATGTGGGGGGACGATGACGGGATGTGGGTGGATGTGGGGGGACGTGGGGTGGATGTGGGGGACGCCTCCGGCAGGGGGGCGCTGCGGGCTGACGGTGCTCGGTCCTGCTCGGTCCTGCTCGGTCCCGCTGACTGAGAGCGGGAGAGTCGGGCCGCTTCTCACCGGCTTTGGTGTTCTTCAGCCGGTCCCAGCGGCTCCTCCAGCCCGGAGCGGCCGCTCGCTCCGCCGCAGAGCACAGCGTCCTCCTGGGGAACCGCGCCGAAGCCATGTCCTCCGCCTGGCCCGCTCCCGCAGCCAAAATGGCGTCTGCTCGGTGCTGTAGTCTAAATCTTCCGACGGAAACTGCTCGCTCGTATACGTTCCGCTTTGGACCAGACAAACGTTTAAGATCAGATTTTTAACTAACTTGATCAGTTGCGACCTCGTCTTTTTTCTGTTGAATATTCAGTTTTTATCTTAATTCAGGCCTTTATTTCAGTGACTAAAATAAAAAAAAACACTGCATTTTGTATCTATAAATTACATTCTGCACTCCCTCTTTTAAAGCCTTATTTTTGCAGGCACTGATTTAAAGCTGCTGTAGGCAGGATTTTGCTAATCAATGCTAATTTTTCTGTTTTCTTTAGATTAAATGTTAGAGTATCCATTGATAATCCTTTAGGAGTGTAGCATAACTGCTCTACCGTGAGGGGCAGCGTTTCCATCTGTCTCTGTTCTGAGCTGAAAAGGAATCTCAGGTATCTTTGACCAATCAGAAGAGCCCCTGAGGCTCTAACCGTGATTGGTTGAGGGGCGTTCGTCGAAAGTTCTTGTGGGAGGGGCTTAACTTGCGTAAGGGCGTGATGTCAGAGAAAACAGGACAGGATTGGCTGTGCTGTGTTTCAAATCGCCATCTTAGATGGGTCAAATTAGGTAAACCTAAGCAAGATGGCGGAAATGCCCAATCCTGCCTACAGCACCTTTAAAGGGACTTAAAGAGCAACTAACCCCCCTGACAGAGATTTACTCCGCCCCCCTCAGGATTTGAAAAGAGGCGGGCTCGGTGGATTGGAAAGGGGGGGGGGGCTGAGTTGTTGTGACAGCGCATGCTGGCCGAGCGACTCCGAGCGGTGACGGGCGGTGCGGTGCTCACACGGAGCGTGGGAGCGGCGCAGAGTGGTGCTCACTCGGAACACGGAGCGTCAGCGCTCCTGGGGAGCTCGTCGGTTTTTATAACCCACCAACCCTACGTAAATTACGCCTGTGAACTACGCTAAATGATCTAACCAGCTCACTCTAATGCTAAAATGATGCTACTGCTAAAACAATGCTAATCTGCTAATCGCTGTGGAAAAGATGGCTCGCTCTGGTCCGACTCCAACTCGTAGGGGAGGCATCGCTTATATAGGGCTGTACTCGATGACGTACGATGGATGCAGGGGCGTGGGTAATACGTACGTTGGATGCCATCATCCAGCCAATCACGAAATTCAAATGTAGTAAAGCTGTTAAACCACTTGGGGCGGTAGTGAGACGGTTTTTGTCACAAAAATAGGATTTTAAACAAATTTGCACTAAATTGTAAAAGTAATGTCAGAAACGAGTAGACAACAATATAAGACATGCATTTATATAGTTTATCAGCAAAAAAAAAGTGATTTGGGGGTTAGTTGCTCTTTAAGGCAACTTTTCAAAATGTACCTCAGTGCTGCCGCGATAGGCGCTGTGGGGAACTGCAGCCACCAGCCAAGGCGGCACGGGAGCGCACACAAACATTTTACAGAATGTCCGTCTTCACAGCGCTGCACCAGGGATGCTCCTGCTGTTTACTACGTTGCGGTTTACTGCAAGACCACAGCGCATGTTATGTGATTTTTGTCAGCATCCGTTTTCACTCCCAAATGCAGCTGAAGTTCCCTCCATGAATCAAACGCAGATCCAATATTTATTCGGGTGCCTGCGGCTTCGGTCTTGTTTTTTCTTTTTTTTTTTTTTTTTGACTCGCGAGATAACGCTGATAAAGTCTTTTTTTCTTCGTGGTGTTTTTTGTGGGCTTTGAGTGGATGCAGTTATCCGATTGTGTGAACTGTTGATTCTTGGTTTGTCAGCAAGTGAGCAGCGGTGTATTTGCGCATGCGCGATTCATTTGACGTGTGGAGGGAGTGGTGTGGGTCTCCTCTCTGCTCTGCCTGCAGCAGGGGGCGCTGCTGAGACTGGCCGCCTGTGAGAGCTTTGGGACGGGGGAGGGGCTCACGCAGCACCCGCTGCTTGCTGAGGACAGCGGAGACGTTCGGTCACGTCTCATTAGTACCTTTTACCAGAGCTGTCTCTGTGCTGTGATGAGCTCTAAAGCCGGACTGAAAAGACCCAAACAGGTCAATATTATATAGATGGTCATTATTGTGATATGGGCGTGATTAAATCTGGACTCTGATGTGTTCATGCTACACCAGCGAATATCAGACATGGTGCATGGCAGCACTCGTGCCCTCAGACTTCTGTGGAAGTTTTTCGTAACTGTTGCTCACAACCCCTTCACTATCAACATGCCATGTTTCAAGCTGTTTGGTATTACCTTTAAATCACTAGTTGGCTCTAAGAATTTTCATGCTATTCAACCACAAAAATGTGTTTCTCCCAACATATGAACATTGTCACCAGGTTGATGTGTCTGGCAAGTTTCACAACTTTTCACATATGCTTATACCCTCAAAATGCTTTGGAATGTCACAAACAAAATGATAATAATCAGGCAGGATTCTGACGAACCCTGATGCACCACCAGGGGGAACTGATGTCAGGAAAGTGCAGAGAAGTGGAAGAGAGCAGGTTTCCACTGCAGCTTTATTGTAGTGTGTTATTGTTCTAAAAAGAGAATCTATGTAATAAAAAACAGAAAGATGAGGTAAAGAAATCTTCCAGTCTCTCAAAAAATAATAAGTATTAAGTAATAAGCAATAGATCACTTAAAAAAATCAAGAAGCACCAAGGCTGGATTAAAGTTGCCGATATTTGTCCATCCTCTGCAGTTACAAACCGTCCTGTACTTTGGCTCTCGTGGCTCCTTCGGCTTCCAGCTCCTCCTCCAGCTCACCAATGGAGCCCTGAAAGGGAGAACGAAAATACACAAATCCTTACACAAAGCGCAACAAAAGGAACACAGTTTTTAATGGTCCTAATTCCACCACACACCCTTTATTCTAACTAATTCCAAACAATATTTGTGTAAGAAGAATCCATCTCTTCAATCTGCACATCTTTCTTTTTTTTTATTTTACATTTACCTCTTATACCAGGCTGATTTGATTATCAGCAGAAAGCAGAATAACTGAAACAGCCTCTTAAACAGTATAGCCAATAAAAGTCTATAAGGTCTTCAGCCTTACCTGCTGCTCTTTGAGCTTGTGGCTCAGCAGCTGTGAGTCTGTTCTGCTGCTTCGGGGTCGTTTCTCTGGAGCTTTCTTTTCCTCCTGCAGCTTGTCGTTGCCATCATCTCTTTGGCTCAGATCACCTGTCACAGTTTGCATCTTTCCGTCCCTGCCCTGAACACACCACTGAGTAACAATATACTGTCGTTCGCCATTACATTTAAACTTATCGAGTCAACAGTGATTGCAAAATATTGTGGAATATCTCAAATCATAAAACTGTATTAGAACCAAATGACAAGTAATCTTGCTTCAAATGAAAAGTCCCAGAAGTCGAGTTTAAAATAATGTTATCGGAAAAAAATCACAAATCAATCATAATCCGTTTTGAACAAGCTTTTCCCTCTGCAGTGTTTTCAGATCATGGTTATGTAGCGGCTCTCCGCATTAGTCCTCTCATGAAGAAGGAAGGAAGGAAGGAACGTTCTCTTTGTCACACATCAGTCTGGGGCTTTTGAGTCTTTCTCAGGTCTGATCATTTGGCCACTGGCCGTAATTGAGCACTTGGCTCACAGATCAGTGGAAATAAGACTCCACCGTTAAGCCAATATGATTTAAAATGAGTGAAATCAGACCTATAGTGAGATCATTCTGAGGCTGTCTCACACATAAAGCCACAAATGACAACCTCTAACGTTTGTTTTTTCTCCTGAACTGATTTTGCCTCACGATGAGTGAGTCGGCCCTAAAACCCGCTCTGTCATGATGCTCATGCCAGTTGTGATTTTAGGTATTTTAACCAAAAAATTCCACTGTGTCTGTAACCGATGAATCACTTCCCTTTTCAAATTCCCATGAGACATTGCTGCTCGACACAGTTTGGCTGCTAAACAGTGAGAAGTTTGTAAAAGTCACTGAGTTTCTATCAGTGTTCAGTTGCGTCGGTTTGAAACTGTACTCCTTAATTCTTTGTTTCGTGTCAGGATTCAGAAGATTCCCAGGCTGCTGGTGGCAGCAGCCGATGGTTACCTGCATCTGTACAATCTGGACCCGCAAGAGGGAGGCGAATGCACGCTGATGAAGCAGCACAGGGAACACACTCGCAGTGAACACGGAGTGTATGTGTCAGATGAAGGGTAATGATGCACAGCTCAGTTATAAGATTAATAATTTGTGACAGTGATACTGAGAGATTCTGTCGCCGGCCTCAGGTTAGACGGCAGTGCTGAGCCCCCCAATGAGATCCTTGAGCGGGGGTCACATGATCGCCCACTTGTGGCCCAAACCTACAGTGCAGCTGTCACTAAAGGTATATTCACAAGTAACACTTTGTTTTCTGAGGTCCTGAACTTCCTCACATTTTTCTTTTGTCACAGCTGAGGGTGGAGGGAGCTGAACAGACATTTTGATGTAGTTTGATGGAAATAAAGAGAAAACCTAATTTATTTTTAACCCAATAAATTATAACCCCCAGTTCATCACACCTTTTGATGAGATATTCCTGTAACAGCTGATGAAATCTGGTGTGTTGGCTCGCCTTCTTACACTTGTATTACTTAGACGTCCCTGTATGTCCCTTTGAGGGCTAAAATATTAAAAGCACTTCTCATTGTAATGTAATGTTTAAACTCCACTGCAAACTATTGCATCAAAGCTGTTCTTAAATTGACAGTTTCACAGATAAATGATAATTAATCTCCTTTTCAACGGTACCATGAGCAAACTTTCAGTGTAAATGTGACTTTTAATACATTTATTTAGTTATTTATTCGCCAAGATTCACATTTTCAACTTTAGAAGACTCACAAGAAAATTTGTAAGGAATTTATGGACCTATTTAGTAAAGTGTTACCATGTTTTGTTTTGTTATCGTGTCACTGTGGTGTAGTAGATGTGTGTGCATGAAGAAATCATGCATGTTTTCATGCTCGTTCTGTGGTGAATGTTTCAGGGGTAAGTCGCTCAACTGTAAACGCACAAAATCACCACTTTCTCCCGTGTGAATATTATTCACTCGCGATCTGCGCTGTCGCTCACCTCTCGACCCGCGTCCCTCAGGTTACTGTGAAGAACAAGGTGGCGGCGGCGGCGCGGGGCTCGAAGACGACCTCAACGACCTACGCTTGGAGGAGAACGAGCAGCCGCCGCTCATCCTCGAAACTGACTGACTGAACATACCTGCCAATCAGAGGGCTCCTCTGGTGCTGCTACACACGTGTGACACAAGGAGGGGAGGGCGGGGCGGGGCGGGGAGGGTGGGGCAGGGCGGGGCAGGGAGGGCGGGGCGGGGAGGGCGGGGCGGGGCAGGGAGGGCGGGGCAGGGAGGGCGGGGAGGGGCAGGGAGGGCGGGGCGGGGAGAGCGGGGCGGGGCAGGGAGGGCGGGGCGGGGTGGGGCAGGGAGGGCGGGGCAGGGAGGGCGGGGCAGGGAGGGCGGGGCAGGGAGGGCGGGGCAGGGTGGGGCGGGGCGGGGCAGGGCAGGAACAGAATCACAAACGCGGCGGGAGGAGGGGGGAGTGTTTAGTTTTTCTTTCCTTTTTTCTGAACGCTCAAAGCGTTTGAAGAGCCCGTCTGTCCGTCTGCCCGTGCATTTGTGCGTTCACTACACGTCTGTCTTCCCCCCCCCCCCAGTTTAGCCTCGCAGGCCGAACTGAAGCTTTGCATGTACATGTGCCAACCGCTGGAAAAAAAGAAAAAAATAACATGCTCCAATGTGAAAATCAGCATCTTTGAGCATGAGTGTGTGTGTGTGTGTGTGTTGGGGGAGAAAAACAAAAAAAGAAAACCATGTAGCTGTGTCTTCTTCTAAAGACACGTGTGATATATACACACACAGACACAAGCACTGTGTACAATGACAGTGACTGTGTAAGTGCGTCTCTGCCCGAGTGTCATGCTGTCTCCTGTCTGAAGAGGGAAGACCTCGTTTCATTTGTTTTAATCAAATCTCATTTCGTTTGTCGGATCTTAATCGAAGGCGTTGCGCTTGTCTTTTCCTCTCTCACCTGCGGTCGCCTGCCGTCCAGCGTGGCATGAGACAAGTTTACCCAGAATGCAATGGTTCTGGCATGAGGCAGAGGTGTGTGTGTGTGAGTGAGTGTGTTTGTGCTGACAGCCCATTTATGTCTGAGAGTGTGTGTGTGTGTGTGTGTGCTGGGTATGTACATCAGCAGAACATCTAGTAATTAGCCTCCACTGGACTTGTCCCTGCTCACGTTTACCTCATTCATACAGAGGCTCCCTCTCCTCCCGCCCGCCCCCACCCCTCCTCCCCCAGGCCTGCAGTCATTGGTTGATTTTGAACTGATATTATTGATTTTTTTTAAAAAATGTACGTAACCAATCATAACCGGTGATGTGTCATGCGTATGAAAACATGCATGGTGTTGTTGATGTGGTACTGCATCCATACATCAGAGACACATAGTGGGGGGGGGGGACAGCTGAGAAACAGGAAGTCCTGATGGTCTCCTTTTACTCCACTGTATCTCTGCTCTGTACATTAGTAGACGTGGCAAGATATCACTGTACCATATCATCAGGTTATGACTTGAGAGTATCCACCCTTGGGGAGACGGTGGGTTGTTATATTCGATGGATCCGGAGGTGTCAGGCTGAGCCTCGTCAACTGGTCCAGGATGCTGCATGACTCCGCGTTAGTCCTCTGGTGTGTGACGCCGCAGAACGAGGATTGAGCGGTGGGATTTTGGCGTGTCAGGCATTTTCTAATGATTTTGTATAAAATGTGAAACATTCATCTGAAACTAAAATGACAATAAATTCCATGCTGATGTATGAGGTGGGTGCCTTCGTTTGTTGTTACAGTGGGGATGTCAAAACAGAGTTAACACAAAAAAATTAAATGATATGAAGCGTGGAGCAAAATTTAAAGTAGCTGAAGGGAACTGCTCTGTTGTTTGGTCACAGTTGTTTACTCCATGATGCTTCCTTTCTGGCTGAGGTTCATTTTCAACATCATCCAGCTCGTGCACAGTTTGCCTGAGTTTAGACAGCTCAGTGGCCTACTCCTCCCACAGGAACACAAGTTTCTGTCCTAAATCAGCAGCTTTGAATGAATCCTTGAAACTTGCAGTACTCTGAATGAGACTGTCAGTCATCACACAGAGGCCATCAGGGCCAGAGTCTGATCCAACTTGGAGCTGATCAGAACATGGCGACCACACTTCCTGATTCCAATGGGTGGCGCTATGGCTGATGGTGATGATCATCATATCGTTATGGTCAGACGTGGACACTGATGCATCAGTTTCAGACCATGTACACCCAGCTTCCTGTGTGTGAATCATGTGTGGTGATCACATGTAGTCATGCATAGAGCAAGTATTGAGACAAACTGGATCATGTTTCCCCAGGTGTGTGGTTTTTTTTACTTGCCTTAATTAGGCTGTATGTGGTGCTGGTTTGCTCATAAAAACTCTCTCCTTTACAAGAAATCAGGAAAGTTCACAATGTTTAATTCACATTCAAATAGAACCCACACAAAAATGATAGCATTGTTTTCTACATGTAATGGCTAACAGCTCAAAGGTCAAGACAGAATTGTTGCACCATGAATTTCTTATTTATTCATTCATTTATTTATTTATTTATTTATTTATTTATTTATTTATTTATTTATTTACGTCATATGTGACCACAGTCTCTGTACAAAGGACCTAACCCTTTGCGAGGGCTCTCGAACACATTCACACATTCGCATCAGGACACATTTACACAATAAAAATGAATAAATTGTTTAGAAGTGTTAAAAAGTGAGCAGGATGGTTACAGCAGATGCAATGAAAGATTTTCTGTAAGTGTTTTTCCGGCCCTTGACAACAGTAGTCAAGGGCCTGATGACATCATCACCTCTGATGACATCACCACCATCAGAGAACATCAGATTCTCACACGGGCTTTTAAAACAGCATCCGGTCATTCGGTGAAGAGACGACCCAGAGAGTGCAGTGGAAGACTGAGCTCACGCACATTTCACAGAGACCGGGTTGAATAGCTTCCGAGAGCGAGGACAGACAGCTTATATCACATTCACACTGAGGGATCCAGGTGTTTTACCATGGAGAAAACACACTCATTCCTCCCAAAGTCCTACCGAGTTTGTGAACTCTTGGGCCAAGGGAGTTATGGAGAGGTCTACAAGTGCCGTAAACCGGGGACCAAAAGAGAGTGGCTGTTAAGGTCCAGATTGATGAAAAACACAGTCTGGAACACGAGGTATGAGAAATATCATATTAGCAAATTTTAACTATATTCAAGGTAGCAATAGCTCAACCAGCAAGGTTGGTGTTTTTGTTTGTGTTGCTAAGATCAGTTTGAACATGTCGCTCATTAAAATGATCGTGTCTCTGCAGGCTGAGATCATGAGGACCCTCATGTCTGAGAAGTTGGATGAGGCCAATATTGTCAAATATAATGGGGAATTGCATGCTAAGAACCACATAAGTCTGGAGTATGAACTTCTGGACAAGACGATTGATGTGGTGGAACCCATGCCCCTCGATGACATCCGTGTCATAATCCAACAACTGGCCACAGCATTTGCCGGACTCAAGAAAGTTGGTGTGATCCACGCTGATCTGAAGACAAACAATGTCATGTTTGTGAATGAAAAGAAACACCCACTCAAGGTCAAACTAATTGACTTTGGCCTGGCAATGTTCAGGCACGAAGCGAAAACAGGAAGCATCCACCAGATTCATCAAGTGAGGTAAGAACCTAAGAACCGACGGCGTTACCGTGACTGCATCTCCCACCGTGAGCTGCTCAGACACACTGATGTTCAGATTCTCAGTCATTCAGTCTGACAGTGTCACTAATAATGATTCCATTTCTTTCTTCTTTCACAGAGCACCAGAAATAATGTTTGGCCTGCCCTTCTCAGAGGCCATTGACATCTGGTCTCTGGGTTGCATGATGGGCCACATGCTGTTTTGCCGGTTTCTTTTCGAAGGCAGAATTGAAAGCAGGACAGTAAGTAATTTTCTACACGCATGCATGAAACACAAACACTTTGATGGGTTTAATGTTCTCTGGAAGTGTCTTCCCTAAGAAGTGAAGTTTCCATCTTGAGGTCTTGAGTTGCTGGATTTTCCTGACGGTCTCAGAATGTGAAAACTAATTTACGAATAACAACTTTACTTTGTTTTTTTGCAGTTGCAAAGAATCATACAAATGCTGGGACCACCACCACAACATTTGCTGAGTGCTGGAGTGAGGACAAAGAAGTATTTTCAAAAAGATGGGGATCACTGGAGACTGAAGGTACCGCACCGCCTCTCTATTACTTTTTAATTTTATTTTTCACTGTACATCACAACACAGTATTTTCATGTACACTTATTATTTTACATGCACCATTAATACTGTGATTAATTTTGCCTTTTAGCCAATATCAGAGACTTTGAAGAAGACCCACCGACGTGCTCATTCAAAGACTGAAATCTGCTGCCTGGAAGACATGTTGACGGTATGTCTGTAAAGACCAGTAGTGACCCACTGAAAAATCACTGTTTAATGTCCTCCTTCATTTGATAATTGAAAAGGTTTTCAATTTTGCTTTTTTGATTTTTTCCCAATACAGTTTCGAGTGACTATGAACGACGACCCGCATGACATGACAGCGTGTCTCGATCTCTTAAAGGCCATGGTCTGCTGGGACGCCGAGCAGAGGATCACACCTGAAGGGATCCTCAGCCATCCTTTCATTACCAAGAGCTTCCTCCGCCGTGGGTCAGTGTGTCAACAAACTTATTATATTTTTGATAAGGAAGACCTCAAACATTGTGTAAAGATTTATAGATCAGCATCAGAGAGAAGATCAGCTCTGAGCAGCAGGAACTCCCTCTGACTCTGCATGTCTGTGTCCAGGCCTCCCTCAGCGAACATCTGCAACGCTTCACAAGGACTGAAACCTGCCACGACTTCAGACTCTCCTGGTCCTCCTCAGGGTCCTCCTCAGGGTCCTCCTCAGGGTCCTCCTCAGGGTCTTCCTCAGGGTCCTTCTCAGGGTCCTCCTCAGGGTCCTCCACAGGGTCCTCCACAGGGTCCTCCACAGGGTCCTTCTCAGGGTCCTCCACAGGGTCCTTCTCAGGGTCCTCCTCAGGGTCCGTCTCAGGGTCCTTCTCAGGGTCCTCCTCAGGGTCCTCCTCAGGGTCCTTCTCAGGGTCTGTCTCAGGGTCCTTCTCAGGGTCCTCCTCAGGGTCCTCCTCAGGGTCCTCCTCAGGGTCCTCCACAGGGTCCTTCTCAGGGTCCTCCACAGGGTCCTTCTCAGGGTCCTCCACAGGGTCCTCCTCAGGGTCCTTCTCAGGGTCCTTCTCAGGGTCCTCCTCAGGGTCCTTCTCAGGGTCCTCCACAGGGTCCTCCTCAGGGTCCTTCTCAAGGTCCTCCACAGGGTCCTCCTCAGGGTCCTTCTCAGGGTCCTTCTCAGGGTCCTCCACAGGGTCCTCCTCAGGGTCCTCCTCAGGGTCCTCCACAGGGTCCTCCTCAGGATCCTCCACAGGGTCCTTCTCAGGGTCCTCCACAGGGTCCTCCTCAGGATCCTCCTCAGGGTCCTTCTCAGGGTCCTCCACAGGGTCCTCCTCAGGGTCCTCCTCAGGGTCCTCCTCAGGATCCTCCACAGGGTCCTCCTCAGGGTCCTCCTCAGGGTCCTCCTCAGGGTCCTTCTCAGGGTCCTCCACAGGGTCCTCCTCAGGGTCCTTCTCAGGGTCCTTCTCAGGGTCCTTCTCAGGGTCCTTCTCAGGGTCCTCCTCAGGGTCCTCCACAGGGTCCTCCACAGGGTCCTCCTCAGGATCCTCCACAGGGTCCTCCTCAGGGTCCTCCTCAGGGTCCTCCTCAGGGTCCTTCTCAGGGTCCTTCTCAGGGTCCTCCTCAGGGTCCTTCTCAGGGTCCTCCACAGGGTCCTCCTCAGGGTCCTCCTCAGGGTCCTCCTCAGGGTCCTTCTCAGGGTCCTTCTCAGGGTCCTCCTCAGGGTCCTTCTCAGGGTCCTTCTCAGGGTCCTCCTCAGGGTCCTCCACAGGGTCCTCCTCAGGGTCCTCCTCAGGGTCCTCCTCAGGGTCCTCCACAGGGTCCTCCTCAGGGTCCTTCTCAGGGTCCTCCACAGGGTCCTCCTCAGGGTCCTCCTCAGGGTCCTCCACAGTGTCCTCCTCAGGGTCTGTCTCAGGGTCCTCCTCAGCCCACCACCAGAGATTTGGGCGCAGAAAACCTGGAACTGAAGGATGAAGACGAGAAGAAATCTGAAAACCAGAAGAAGAGGAAGAAGAAGAAGATGAAGCAACGCTTTCGTGACTTGTGTTGCTGCTTGCTTGGAACCTTCTGCTTCAGCGTGGCTGGATCAGAATCAGTGACAGAACAGGTCGATGGCAGAGAAGATGGATGGATGGATTGAATCTGCGAAGCTGAAAATGTCTCGGCGCAGGTGGAAGGATCCATTCACAGGTAGCACGGAGTTGTTACTCTTTTATTTCTCAAGGAGAACACAGGACATTTTGTTCTGCATAAATGTCCAGAAGTGACTGTATTGTTATTGGCGCTTTCTATATAAAGCTGAATTGAACTGAATTGCAGGACAGAACACTGACAGACCCTCAGCGAGCCTACAAAGATGCACAGAAGCAGACACAGGAGGGGAAGGGGAAACCAAACAGGCCCTGAGCGCCCCCGTATGGCAGCAGAGGCACCGGGCGTGACAGACAAAGCTCAACTGAAAAGCAGAAAAAGTTCAAGAAGCTGAAGAAGTAAAAAGATGTGAAAGAATAAAATAAAATAAAGCTTTAAATAACTCCAGCCAGTCCCAGCTTCATCCCAGATGATGATTTTTATTGTGCTTTTTTCAATAAAATTGGGTTGGTAGAACCCAGTTCTTCTCACTTCCTGCTCAAATGGTCAGTCCAGGGACAATGTTTGAGTGACACACAAAGCTGTAAATCAGTATGAACCGATGTAATCTAGTTTAATGTTGTCCCTTTAATCCCAATAATATATTCCAGTCTCTGTAGCAGGACGTCATGATCAATAGTATTGAAATCAGCACTGAGCTCTGACTGGACAGGAACCAGTTCTGAGTCTGCGGCAGTGAGAAGATCATTAGCAGAGGCGGTTCTGGCTACAACTGCGCCCTGGGCGAGAATCGTCCAACCCCCCCCCCCACACCCCCCCACCCCCCCCCCCCCCCCCCCCCCCCCCCCCCCCACCCCCCCCCCCCCCCCCCCCCCCCCCCACCCCCCCAACCGCCCCACCCAACAAAAACTTACCGCCAAACAGGATAAAAGGATGGACTCTCTCTCTCTCTCTCTCTCTCTCTCTCTCTCTCTCTCTCTCTCTCTCTCTCTCTCTCTGTCACACACACACACACACACACACACACAACTGAGGAGTCCTGTAAAGAGCATGTGGCCGAGGAGGTCCAGTCGACGGCTCCTCACCAGACCCAGGACCAGGTCTGAGGCTGCTGTGCTCGTCCCGGTCAGTGGCTCCAGCCCCAAAATATTTCAGAACGGCCCCTGAATTTACAGTTAAGATACAATATGTGTGTTAGATCACACTGACATCCCACATGCATCAGTTACCCCATTAAAATGACCATAATGCACATTTTATTAACATTTGTCAACATCCTATTAACTAAGCAGGACACACTGCAAATTATTTAAAAAGCCATATCTCGTGTATCTTACAAAGTGCCATGTCACTTTATGTTAGAAGTCATTGATCTTAGCATACAGCGTATGGGAATAAGTCCACAGTCAGGGTGTCTGTGTGAATTTACACTTCTTGTTGCATTTGAAACACTCAAATAAGAACAAAAACATATTTTCCAAATGACTGTGGAATTCTTTGACTTTTGTGGTATAATTATTTTTATAATAAAGCAAATGGACCCAAGTTTAAACTTATACATTTTGCATGTTAGTGATGTTCGGTGTACAGAACTATGTGAATCATTTAGCAAAAGGTCACTGAATCATTAAATTTGTGAGGTTTTATCAAAACGATGGCCGTAGGGCCAGAGGAACCAAAAGCCTTGGGGTAAAATGAACCAATATGAATCACAATTCATATAATGTAAATACATTATTTGCTCAGTTTAAGTTTAAAATATCATGTGGGTCAACTTACCCCTTCATATCATAAGTATTATAAATATAGTGTTTAAAAAGTGTTTAGAGTGCTTAAAAAACACTTGACGGTTTAGCTTTACTGTATGTGTGCTATGGCAGGTAATGCTCTACGATCTACTTTTTTTAATTTGATATGAAAGTCCATGGTTATAGTTATCTGTGAATAACTACATCTCTGGCTTTTACAACAAATCAATCCATTTAAAAATCAGTTGAAAATTGAGCAAGCTATGCTTAATTAAATATTACACGCTCCAGGGCATTAATGTAATCAGAGAGCCAGCGGCCCGAGGCAAGATGGCCGCCGCGTAGCGACGTCAGCCCTCATTGGCTCACAGCGTCTGTAACAATGACGTATAGAATTACTAGACCGCTCGCTGCTCGGCGGACAGCAGCGGCGCCATGGCAAATCGGCGCTGACTTCCGGTAGGGGCAAGAAGCAGTGGGGCGCTGTGTGATCCAGTGTAAATACACTGACTTCAAGGCCTGCTTGTCATCACTGATGGGACAATATGTGTTATGTTATAGCTTTTACTGTTAGCAGACAGTAAAATCTCTGTCCTAGGCACGCTGTCATGGCGATCATAGCGCTGTTTAGCCTCACAGACAAGAAAAAACAAAGCATGTTTGTAGTTGACAGATACGGAATTTCGGTCTCAATAACTCTTAAACAAAACGTCAGTGACATACAAAGGGCGCCTGCATCCCGTCGCTGTGAGGTGGACGATATGCTACAAGCTCATTTTTATTAAAAGTGTGTGTCTATCACGCATCAGAAACAATATTGATTTCTATAAGCAGCCGGTCCTGCTGTGGGGTTCAGGGACCGTCTACAATTTACAAGATGCTGCAACAGTGAAGACAAACACCAAAAAAAATGTAGAATAAAAACGTAATCCCACCACTGGGATTCACTGCAGTGTCACCATAATCCACCACAACCTTCATTTGACTCTTATCAGATTTATTGGATATGGCATTTGTCTTCACTGTTGCAGCGTCTTGTAAATTGTAGACGGTCCCTTAACTGCTGATTGAAATCAAGAATGTTTCTGCCAAAACAGAAACAATACCAAATTAGAAAGTTAATGTTTTAAACAATTTTTCTCCAATTCAAATTATTCAGTTGGACTTTCACAGCTGCTCAGACCCACATACCTTGGAATGGTTGCTCTTTTCCTCCCACAAAAATGGCGATAAAAAGTTTCTGGAGGAGCAATTGTTGCAGTCAGAACATGCACAGTATTTATGTAATATATTTATGTAATAATGCTTTAATGCTCAATAAAGAACTGAACTGAAGTGAATACCTTAACATACACAGAGGTTTTTCAGAGTAAAATGTAAGAAATAAAGTAGTGTAATAAAAAATCAAGTCAATTTAAGCAGTGGGGGTCCATTGAATACAACGGACACTCATTTCTAGAATAATTACAACAGATTGAGTGAAACAGCCAAAGGAAGACAAGAAATGGAAAAAATGAAAGCATGAAACACAGTAATTGCAATAAAAATTAAAAGTTTATTCACAGTAAATGAAAAAATGCACACAATGACATATTAATTGCACATTCCGTAGTCGCAGGTTACACTTGTCTTTGTGACTTCTGTTTCAGAGGAGATAAATTAAAAAAAACAAAATCTCCTGGGCCTCCTGGCTTGGTGTTCACAATGTATCTCAAGCGTTGTGACTTGATTCCAACACAGAAGTTTACTGTACCTTGGTAAATCACGAAACACAAAGTCACACACCGTGCTGGCATCCCACTCTGAATCCGCTTTTTGCCACTACCGGAAGTCAGCTGCGATTTGCCGTCTCTCAGGGGGCAGTGAGCGGTCTAGTAATTCTATACGTCATTGGTCTGTAAGCTATCTCGCCTTTCTATGTATGTCTATGGTGAACACACCTGTTGTTTCTGAGCAGATCAGCTCATGTTACGCATGCGTACGTGGTGACGTAGGTTTTTTTACGTGTTGACGTGTCATGTGTACGTGGTGACGTTAATCGGAACACGTCGGCAGTGGAGGCGCTGAAGTGTTTACGGTACATTGAAACATTTTCTGTCTTCCTTCTAAACAAGCCTCGCGGCCGGCTGGACGCGGACGGAGCGCGCGCCTCCGCTGCTGAAGCGCGTGTCGTTACAGCACAGCTCCGCTCGCGGCTGGCAGGCAGGGGTGCTCACAGGGTGCTCACAGGGTGCTCACAGGGGTGCTCCTGTCTCCTCAGGTGTCGGGCTCAGTGATCTTCACCTGAAGCGATGGCCACTCCAGGTGATCTGCAGTTTCAAGGTAAAAGCGGCTCGTTGTCCAGCGTGTCAGTGAATGAAACAGTGAAACAAGATGATCACATGAAATGAGAAAAATGTGGATCAGAAATGACTGAGACTGAGCGACAGTCAGCACGTCATGAGAGGTTTGAAGCAGAATTTTGAGTATTGAGGTGAAACAGTGGCACTGCCCGTGAGAGGCTTTTATTCTGAAATGAGACATTTTCAGTCAGAGGACTGAGGAGTTCAGGTCCTGGTTTCTTAAAGCCGTGAAGCTGTTAGACATACAACCCTGCTTCTAGAACCCATGAGTGAGCTGTGGATGGAAATGAGTCCAACATCCCGGGTCTCAAAGACCTGGAGGCGGACCAGATGTGGTGCTCAGGTTTTTCTGTACCCACACAGTTTGTGATCCTTGAGAAACGAGGTGAATCCTGAATCTGACCCCGGTCCTCTTTTAGAAACTCAGATACTCTGTCAGTCTGCGGCAGCATGCAGCGTCACATGACCCGTATGAGACGTATGACGTCAGCGTCACATGACCCGTATGAGACGTATGACGTCAGCGTCACGTGACCCGTATGAGACGTATGACGTCAGCGTCACGTGACCCGTATGAGACGTATGACGTCAGCGTCACGTGACCCGTATGAGACGTATGACGTCAGCGTCACGTGACCCGTATGAGATGTATGACGTAAGCGTCACGTGACCCGTATGAGACTCCTGTGGGGGTTTCACAGCGAGACCCTCTGGATCACCTGAGCTGCTGGTGGTGGCTGTGGTGTGAGTCCGGTCTGGGCCTTCCTGTGTGGAGTCTCCATGTTCTCCCTGCGGATTGTATGTTTGAGCGTTCACCTGTCCAGGGGAGGTTGCCTTTGAGCAGGGCAGTTCTCTGGATCGGACGAGGACCGTGAGGTGCAGAAGAAAAGCAGAAGACTCCCGGGTTCTCCCGGGTTCTGATCGTGAGCAGGCCTCAGGGTGTGTTCTGCTCCTCAGAGTTGGATGAGGCTGCAGAGCTGCTGTCTGCTGACCCCCAGGCCTCCACCCTCAGCCTGGCTGCCTCCACCCACACCGGCAGCAGGGCGGCGGACGTGAAGCTGGAGCTGTCGGAGGACGAGGAGGGCCAGGAGGAGAGCTCAGAGGTGAGGCTACATGTGGCCCTGGGCCCCCAGGCCCGGGTCTGGGCCTGCGTCTGGGCCTGGACTCTGGTCTGGGTCTGGGTCTGGGTCTGGACTCTGGCCTCTGGTCTGGGGTTGGAGTGCACTGCAGCTCACTGATGTCCACCTTTCAGCTCCTCGGAGGAGAGAAATCAAGAGGAGGCTTCTGGACCTTCGAGTACTATCAGTCCTTCTTTGATGTGGACACCATGCAGGTGTGTGTGTGTGTGTGTGTGTGTGTGTGTGTGTGGTGTGTGTGTGTGTGTGTGTGTGTGTGTGTGTGTGTGTGTGTGTGTGTGTGTGTGTGTGTGTGTGTGTGTGTGTGTGTACTAATAGATGTTGAAGCCATGCAGGTGTTGCTGTCAGTGTGATGGTTCTGGTTCTGGACCAGGTTCTGGACCGCCTGAAAGGCTCAGTGATGCCTCTGCCTGGGAGAAACTTCATTAAACACCACTTGAAGAGCAACCCCGACCTCTACGGTGAGTCCAGACCCGAGACCGGGTCCTGACCAGCTCCTGCCCTGAGATGAGGGCTGCAGGTGTGTCTGTCTCTGCAGGTCCCTTCTGGATCTGTACCACCCTGGTGTTCTCCGTCGCCATCAGTGGGAACCTGTCCAGCTTCCTCAGCCAGATGGGAGACCCGTCCTACCACTACCGGCCCCAGTTCCACCGAGGTGAGGAGCTCACTCTGCCGGGGGGAGGCACTGCCGCTCACTCTGCCGGGGTGAGGCACTGCCGCTCACTCTGCCGGGGTGAGGCACTGCCGCTCACTGGTAGTGTCCCTCTGCTCTCAGTCACGGTGGCGGCGGCGGCCATCTTCCTGTATGCCTGGCTGGTGCCTGGGGCTCTGTGGGGGTTCCTGCTGTGGAGGCTGGGGGGCGACAGGCCGGTCGGAGGCTACTCCTTCCTGGAGACCGTGTGTGTCTACGGCTACTCCCTCTTCATCTACATCCCCACATCAGTGAGTAGCATCAACAGAACCCCAAGAAACCACTACCGCCGTTATACATGCAACACCTGGAAACAC
The DNA here is from genome assembly GCF_902148845.1 of Salarias fasciatus. Classification (NCBI taxonomy): domain Eukaryota; kingdom Metazoa; phylum Chordata; class Actinopteri; order Blenniiformes; family Blenniidae; genus Salarias; species Salarias fasciatus. The sequence continues at coordinate 26,591,008 of NC_043748.1, read as the reverse complement.
AGTGAAGGAGCCACAGAACTCCGCTTTACTGCCGAGGAACAGTTCAGCTGCAGAGCTGCTTGAGCAGAACGTCTGCTGTTCTTTTAGGGTTCTGTTACTGACTCAGTAACCCTCACTGCAACGCTCACCGTAACCCTTGGTAACCCTCACCGTAACCCTCAGAGTAAACCCACATAGTAACCCTTGATAACCCTCATGGTAACCCTCGGTAACGGACAGTAACCCTGACAGTAACAGTCGGTAACCCTCGGTAACAGACAGTAACCCTCGGTAACGGACAGTAACCCTGACAGTAACAGTCTGTAACCCTCGGTAACGGACAGTAACCCTGACAGTAACAGTCGGTAACCCTCGGTAACGGACAGTAACCCTCGGTAACGGACAGTAACCCTGACAGTAACAGTCGGTAACCCTCGGTAACGGACAGTAACCCTCGGTAACGGACAGTAACTCTCGGTAACAGACAGTAACTATGACAGTAACAGTCGGTAACCCTCGGTAACGGACAGTAACCCTGACAGTAACAGTCGGTAACCCTCGGTAACGGACAGTAACCCTCGGTAACGGACAGTAACCCTGACAGTAACAGTCGGTAACCCTCGGTAACGGACAGTAACCCTCGGTAACGGACAGTAACCCTGACGGTAACGGACAGTAACCCTGACAGTAACAGTCAGTAACCCTCGGTAAAGGTCGGTAACCCCTGGTAACGGACAGTAACCCTTGGTAACGGACAGTAACCCTCGGTAATGGACAGTAACCCTGACAGTAACAGTCGGTAACCCTCGGTAACGGACAGTAACCCTCGGTAACGGACAGTAACTCTCGGTAACAGACAGTAACTATGACAGTAACAGTCGGTAACCCTCGGTAACGGACAGTAACCCTGACAGTAACAGTCGGTAACCCTCGGTAACGGACAGTAACTCTCGGTAACGGACAGTAACCCTCGGTAACGGACAGTAACCCTGACAGTAACAGTCGGTAACCCTCGGTAACGGACAGTAACCCTCGGTAACGGACAGTAACCCTGACGGTAACGGACAGTAACCCTGACAGTAACAGTCAGTAACCCTCGGTAAAGGTCGGTAACCCCTGGTAACGGACAGTAACCCTTGGTAACGGACAGTAACCCTCGGTAATGGACAGTAACCCTGACAGTAACAGTCGGTAACTCTCGGTAACGGACAGTAACCCTCGGTTACGGACAGTAACCCTGACAGTAACAGTCGGTAACTCTCGGTAACGGACAGTAACCCTCGGTAACGGACAGTAACCCTGACAGTAACAGTCGGTAACTCTCGGTAACGGACAGTAACCCTGACAGTAACAGTCGGTAACGGACAGTAACCCTCGGTAACGGACAGTAACCTTGACAGTAACAGTCGGTAACCCTTGGTAACGGACAGTAACCCTGACAGTAACAGTCGGTAACCCTCGGTAACCCTGGCCCTGTGGTCTACAGGTTCTCTGGATCATTCCTTTGGAGTGGCTGCGCTGGACGCTGATCGTGGTTGCCATGGTGATTTCTGGTTCCGTCCTGGTCCTGGCCTTCTGGCCCGTGCTCCGGGAGGACACCAGGCTGATGGCGGGCGTGACGCTGGCGTCCATGCTGGTTGTGCAGGTGCTGCTGGCGGTGGGCTGCCAGGTGGGTGTTCTGCAGGGCCGGGCCCGGTCGGGCTCTCAGGCTCTCTCAGGACTCACCCCTCTCTCCTCCTGCAGCTCTACTTCTTCCAGACCGCTCACGTCCCGGCCGGAGCCCCCACGCCCGCCCCGGTCCTCCACCCTCTGACCAGCAGGCCCACCTGAGAGCCGGGCGCCGTGCACGGGGCCACGTGCGCAGTGGCTGCAGACTGCGAATGTTGACCCGTCATCTAGCTGGACTGAAGCAGAACCACGCTGCTTCAGTCGGCTCAGAATCAACGGTGTGTTTCAGCGCGGGGCAAACCTTCTGGTGACGGTGAAATCTGTAGAACTGTGGTTCAAATCTAGAACAGCTGCTGGAGAAAAAACCCTGAAAGTGTAGAATAAAGAAATCAGCAGCAGCTAAAAGACATCCGTTTGATAAACAAAGACAAGGTGGCTGTGGACCAGTCCTGCCGGGGGGGGTGTTTATCCAGTTATTTATTCTTCTTAGCATTCGTCTGTGTGTAAACTGAGAAACCAGCAGAAACACATTGACTAATAAGTCAATGTGTAGGTATTTAATAATTTAATTAGTCCTTAATGAGTGTTGGGGGCTTTCTCATTCTCCATCTGACAGACTGGGGGACTCTCCACCTGTGGTTCTACTGAGGAAGTGTCAATAAACAAAGGTCCTTTACCCTCATCTGCTCTGTCCAGTCATTCTGCTGAAAATATGACCCTAAACCCTCAGTGATTCTCTCTCACACACACACACACACACACGGCATCCTGAATTTGTCGGAGGTTCCAACGCCATAAGGTTCCTCACCACACCCACTCTGAAGAAGACCCTGAAGGTGGAGGTTTGGACTGCTGGAAAACCGACAACTTCCTGTTCTCCCTGTACTTTTCTCTTGTCTTCATTGTTTCAGGATCTCAGTGGAATGGAGTTTCAGATCACATCTGAGAGCAGGCTCGTCTGTTTGCTTGTTCTCCGTCTCTTCCTCTCATTCTGTCCCCTCATCCCAGGAAGTCTCCTCTGGGTCTGGTTCTAGAAAGTCTCCTCTGGGTCTGGTTCTAGAAAGTCTCCTCTGGGTCTGGTTCTGCAGGACGTCTCCTCTGGGTCTGGTTCTGCAGGAAGTCTCCTCTGGGTCTGGTTCTACAGGAAGTAGAACCAATACATAGAACCGGAGTGCCTCAGATAAGTTCAGTCTGAAGAAGAACGCACAGCCTGTAATGGATCCACATTTAATCTGATTTTCTTTTTTAATTGTTTTTGTGAAACAAAAACAAAGAAAAAACAAAGAAAAAACAAAAAGACAACAGAAACATTAATCCTACAAAGACAGTTTCTTCTTCATCTCTCAAATCTTTCTAATGTAAATCCAAAAAGGTGAGACTGGAAGCAATGCAGACATGTGTCAGTGTTTCCTTTCAGACGGATCGGGGCGGGGGGCCGGGGGGGGGGGGGGGGCTGAGGGAGGAGGGAAGAGACATGTCCATCCGTCTTCAGCTGAGCAGCTTCACAGTTCAGCCTTCAGGATCGACTGAAACACTACAGATCATCACCCAGTGCTGCTGCTGGTCCTGGAGGCTGATATCTGTCACACACACACACTCTCTCACTCACTCTCTCACACACACACACACTCTCACTCACACTCACTCACTCACTCACTCACTCTCTCTCTCACACACACACTCTCTCACTCTCTCTCGCACACACACTCACTCGCACACACACACACACACTCTCACTCACTCTCTCTCGTGTGCGCGCACACACACACACACACACACACACACACACACACACACTCTCTTCCTCCTCCACCCTGGGATGTTCTCAGCCGATTGGTGCTTCAACCTGCTGCCCCCCAGAGGAGAGAAGTGCCACTGTGTCTGCTGTGTGTGTGTGTGTGTGTGTGTGTGTGACAGTGTGTGTGTGTGTGTACTACGGTGGCTGGGAGGGACCAACAGGACCTAAATGAGCCTTTTTGATGGACGAACCATGAGAGTCACTCTAAAAATCCAGTTCATAAAAACACATAAAATGAAAATGTACAATGCTTCCATTTGAGACGCCGGCGGGGAAAAAGGATCACTTCCTGTTTGCTGTCTGCGGGAGCAGTGAGGAGAGGGGACTACTTCCTGTTTCCTGTCGGGGTGTGGGCGGAGCCGAGGCTGTGGGGAGGCAGACATGCTGAAGCTCGCTGAGCAGTTCCACCGTCGTGGTTTTAAAGCTTTAGGAAGGTTCAAATCAAAAGAACAGATATGTAGACGGACAGCGAGAGAGCCTCTCCTGTCAGGGTGGACCAGGCACACCAGAGGACTGGGGGGGCGGGGGGGCGGGGGGCGGGGGCTCCCTAAACCTCACTGACAGTTCAGAGCTGCTGGAACACCAATAAAGGTTTATTCATCATGAGACCAAGAGAACCAGAGTTCCCCCAGTCTGAGGACTGAAGCAGTGTCCAGGCCCACCCTGGACTAACACTGGGGGGCCGGGGGGTGGAGGGACGAGGATACACATCAGGGTGGAGGTGGAGGGCAGTCATGATCCTGGGGGGTTAAAAGCAAGACAAGAGTCTGGACGGATACAGGAGCCTGGAGCCGTTCATCTACTGGAGGACAAGAAGAAGCTGCTGGGGGGGGGGGGGGGTCTGGGTTTGGCTGCAGTTTGGAGGGGTCAGTCCAGTTGAAGGGCGGGGGTGGGCTCTCTTGTCATGCGGGGGTGAGGTCAAACAGGTCTCTGTGCGGTCTGGGTTCTAACTGCCGTAATGCATGGTGTTGCTGGGGATGACCATGGGGGAGGCCATGGAGATGGCCGCCCCCCCCATGGTGAACTGGTTGGTGACGGGGTAGTAGGTCCCACTGCTGCTGGGCCCCGACTGGCCTGTAGTGGCTCCTGGAACCAGAGGACAGACACACACACACATATGACCTTCACCAGCACAAATAAAGGCCTGGCCCTAAACCTAAACCCAGTCCCAGTCCTAACCCTAAACCCAGTCCCAGTCCTAACCCTAAACCCAGTCCCAGTCCTAACCCTGACCCTTACCCTAACCCTAACCCACACCACAACAAAGCCTAACCCTAAAGAAATGTTTTTGCACTTTTACTTTTTTCAGTAACAACAACATGGTCAAGAAAACACTGTTTCTCCTACTTAGGACCGGAAAAAGGTCCCCACAAGGCACGTCGTTCCACGTTTTGCTATCCTTGTGGGGACATTTGGCCCCGACAAGGATAGAAATACAAGAACACACACACACACACACACACACACACACACACACACACACACACACACACACACACACACACCACACACACACACACACACACACACACACACACACACACCACACACACACACACACTACTCACCCTGAACGATGCCTGTACTCATGATGGAGCCCATCCGGGAGTGGGTGTGGTTTACTATCCCAGTGTTCACTGCGACCAATCAGAGGACAGACAGCAGTCACATACACACACCGTGGGTCAGGTGGCCGGAGAGGAAACCAGGCTGGAACCACTTTCTAGAAAAGCTGAAACTTTACATAAAAAGCATCGCTAACATTGAAAACTCAAGTAGTGCTCCATCTGCCGGTCAGCAGGTGCTGGTCTGGTGTTTCCTTTGCTTATTGTTGTCTTTCTATTTCATTATGAACGGTGTTATTTTGGTTTCATATTTTCTCCCCTGGCGGAAGAACTGGATTCTTCTACATGTAATAATGTGTGAAGGGTGTGTGTCTGTCTAAATGTTTGTTTTCGATAATTTTAACCAAAAAAACAGTCCCACAGACTGTGTCCCACAGATGTGTGTGTTCCGAGTGTGTCCTACCCAGAGGGATGAGGTTGTTGTGAGACACAGGCGGTCCACTCCCGATCACTGTACTGAGGTCATAAGCTGCAGGCATCCCTGAGGACGACAGGACACATTACACCATCAGGAGGGTGTAGCGCCTACACCGTCAGGAGGAGGGCGTAGCGTCTACACCGTCAGGAGGAGGGCGTAGCATCTACACGGCGTAGCGCCTACACGGCATAGCGCCTACACGGCGTAGCGTCGACACGGCGTAGCGCCTGCACGGCGTAGCGCCTGCACGGCGTAGCGCCTGCACGGCGTAGCGTCGACACGGCGTAGCGTCGACGGCGTAGCGCCTGCACGGCGTAGCGCCTGCACGGCGTAGCGCCTGCACGGCGTAGCGTCGGCACGGCGTAGCGTCGGCACGGCGTAGCGTCAACACGGCGTAGCGTCGGCACGGCGTAGCGTCTGCACGGCGTAGCGCCTGCACGGCGTAGCGTCGACGGCGTAGCGCCTGCACGGCGTAGCGCCTGCACGGCGTAGCGCCTGCACGGCGTAGCGTCGGCACGGCGTAGCGTCTGCACGGCGTAGCGCCTGCACGGCGTAGCGCCTGCACGGCGTAGCGCCTGCACGGCGTAGCGTCGGCACGGCGTAGCGCCTGCACGGCGTAGCGCCTGCACGGCGTAGCGCCTGCACGGCGTAGCGCCTGCACGGCGTAGCGTCGGCACGGCGTAGCGTCTGCACGGCGTAGCGTCTGCACGGCGTAGCGTCTGCACGGCGTAGCGCCTGCACGGCGTAGCGTCAACACGGCGTAGCGCCTGCACGGCGTAGCGTCAACACGGCGTAGCGTCGACACGGCGTAGTGCAGGGGTGCTCAACCAGTCGATTGTGTCACCAGGCAGACCGCGAGGTGCACGGGAACAAAAAAGTTTGTGTGGTAAAAAAAAAAAAACAGAAGAAGAGAGTAATGTGCGCGCGAACGAGCAAGGTCAAGGTCAAGGTCAAGGTCAAGTTTATTTATATAGCACATTTAAAAACAGAAACATACTGCCCCAAAGTGCTTTCCACGATTATTAACCCACCATTATATAATAAAAGGTCAACTATACGAAACATTAAACACAAGACTAAAACAAAAACTGTTAATATGATAAAATTACAACACCGAAAGCCTTAAAATCAACTTGAATTGAAAGCCAGAGAAAAGAAGTGGGTTTCCAGCAATGATTTAAAAGACTCAACAGAGGAAGCAGCTCTGATAGTGGGAAGAGTTTTCCAAAGTTCAGGGCCTGCAACAGCAAATGCCCGGTCCCCTCTGGTTCTTAGATCAGACCATGGGATGTCCAGGAGAAGCTGGCTGGAGGACCTCAAGGTTCTTTGTGGGGAACGCAGCGTAATCAGCTCAGTTAAGTAAGAAGGTGCTAAATTGTGCAAGGACTTAAAAACCAGCAGCAACATTTTAAATTGGATTCTAAAAAAGACAATGAAGGGAAGCTAAAACTGGAGTGATGTGCAAGCGTGTGTGTGCACGCTGGACTGTGATGGATGGAGTTACTTTGTGTGTGAATATAAATAATTTCCTTGGAAGTGTGAGAGCAATGTGTGAATCAACACTTGAAGCTGTAAAATGGTTTTTCTCTTCATCTTCTCTTCAACATGTATTCTGTTAGCTCAACAACCCAAAGAAGAAAACAAAGTGTGACAGGGAGCAGTGACTGGAGCGCTGGGCTCAGGGTCCACCGTTCCTCTGCCTTAAAGACAGGACGGCTCGGCGTTCCGACGTCAGACACTCCAGGCCAGAGAGACCGAGCTTTCTGAGGACACTGACCATGTGTTTGAGAAAGTCATGTAGTTTTCTGTTCTGAAGAGAAGTGATCTCTGACAGGAGAACCATGTGGTTCTGCTGAACAGTCCAGGTTCTTAACAAGAGAACCAGGAGAACTGAGAAAGTCTGGTCTGTCTAAAGAAATGAGCCGAAGCTGCTCAGAAGGATCTTTACGTTCTGGAGACTCCGACTGTTTATATGGGAGAGAAATGAAGCTGTGGAACCTGAGAGAACCCAGAGAAGAGCCTCAGCAGTGAACTACGGTGCTGAGCTGCACTGGAAGACTGTTTATTCAAAAGGTCTCGGAGTTTTGAAAATGAAATTTCTGTTTCAAGAGATGAGCCGAACCAGTGGAGACACTGACAGCTGGACCGGTGGACCTGGACCTGGACCGGGACCGGGACCTGCAGCCTGTCGGTGGTGGAGGACAGATTCAGCTCCTGTGTCTGAGAACTCCTGACTGGATCTCACTGGAGACAGAGTCCTCTAGTGGTCATAGCGCGCAACTGCGATAGAAGAAGATCACAGATCTCTGACGTCAGAGACAAGTCCGGCTCCACACCAGAGACAAGTCCGGCTCCACATCAGAGACAAGTCCGGCTCCACATCAGAGACAAGTCCGGCTCCACATCAGAGACAAGTCCGGCTCCACACCAGAGACAAGTCCGGCTCCACACCAGAGACAAGTCCGGCTCCACACCAGAGACAGGTCCGGCTCCACATCAGAGACAAGTCCGGCTCCACATCAGAGACAAGTCCGGCTCCACACCAGAGACAGGTCCGCCTCCACACCAGAGACAAGTCCGGCTCCACACCAGAGACAAGTCCGGCTCCACATCAGAGACAAGTCCGGCTCCACACCAGAGACAAGTCCGGCTCCACATCAGAGACAAGTCCGGCTCCACACCAGAGACAAGTCCGGCTCCACATCAGAGACAAGTCCGGCTCCACACCAGAGACAAGTCCGGCTCCACACCAGAGACAAGTCCGGCTCCACACCAGAGACAAGTCCGGCTCCACATCAGAGACAAGTCCGGCTCCACACCAGAGACAAGTCCGGCTCCACATCAGAGACAAGTCCGGCTCCACACCAGAGACAAGTCCGGCTCCACACCAGAGACAAGTCCGGCTCCACCGGTAAAAAACTAGTCAGGAGCACCAACAGCCCAGCTCCGTCACTGTCTTAGTTCTCCTCTGGACAGGGATCCGGTTCCAGATCACAACTTCTGAGCCTCAAACTAAACTATCACCAACTGAAACCAATCCTGAATCCTACAACTGACTACACAGCACTGCTGGATCACCCAGTCCTCCAGGACCCAGTCCTCCAGGACCCAGTCCTCCAGGACCCAGTCCTCCAGGACCGTCCTGGGACCAGACTGAAGTGGTCTGATGCTCCTGTGGATGGGCAGAGCTGAAACAGTCCAGGTAAAGCTCCATCAGGCCTACCGAGGCGGGCCTCGTCCTGGGCCCTGCAGCAGACACGTCCTGTCTAGTCACACTGAGTGTGTGTGTGTGTGTGTGTGTGTTCACCTGACACAGCCATCCCCTGACTCATGCTGTAGGCAGCGCCTGTGTTCCACATGTTCTCCGACGGGGAGGTGTAGTGTGAGCCGGGAGGGGGATTGGGGGTAGTGCCTGTGTACCTGCAGAGGACACACACAGTCACACACAGGACAACACAGTAGGGGTGGGCCATATGGCAAAAATATCATATCACCATTTTTTAAAATCAATATCACGATTTTATCACGATTCTTTTTTGTATTGATTTTTCTAGACTAATTTGCAAGCTTGACCATTTTCCCCAATGTTAAACATATAAAACGTATAAAATGTATTTAAACATGTAAAACCCTAAAAGAAAAAAAAACATTTAAACCAAAGAAACTGGGTTTAATTTAAATCGTACAGGTTTTTTTCTAATCAAAATGTGCAATGAACACAAACATAAAAAGTAATGAACAACAATAGAGTGCACTTTTGTAACACAAACTACACACACCAAATAGAAAGGGTCAATAAAAATGCAAACTTAGCTGGTTACCTCTTAAAGGGCAACAATTTTGAACAAAAACAATTTAACTTGAATATCTATAACCTGAGTGAATAATACAGCTGCTTGAGAACTATTTTTTGTTCAGAGATCTAAGCTTTGATCTCCTTTTAAAAATGAGGTAAAAGATAATGAACAATAAAGTACACTTCTGTAACACAAAGAACTGAACATACCAAATAGCTTTATAGCAGAGTTTTAATGGGAACCATGTCTTTAGCAAGGCGATAAGTACCGGCTTCAGTTGCTTCTTTCTAGGGGTGTCAACGTTTACAATTTTATCTACACGTGTAACCGGGACTGCTAATCAACGTGGAACCGATTACACGTGACCTCATAGATTTATCTTTTTCTACTGCAGTTGCGCTATATGACCACTAGAGGGCTCTGTCTCCATTGAAATGCACTACCTCAGAATCCCATTAAAGCTAGGGTGGTGATCTTGGAAAACTAGCATGTAGCATGAATGTAGCATCTCCTCAAGGCTCCGCCCAGCTCCCACCCCATTGGAGGAGCTCCCGTTGGGAGCGAACGCCCTGGACACGGAGGCGCCGCCCACACGGAGTTTGTGATCGCCTCCAATGTTATGAACCTTTCTGACTGCCGCACACAACGCGCATAGCAGCGCAGCGCGCCGCTCCGCTTCCTTCTATCTTTCACGCGAGCTGCGAGCGCCGAGAGCGCCTTGGCAACGCGCGCTCTGAACCAGGGCCAGTGCACGCCATTGAAATGAATGCGCAGGGGGCTGGTAGAACGGCGAAGGGATTTGATTGGTTTCTTAAAGGTATACTGGAGGATCCTTAGAACCAATCAGAATTGTATGGTTCCAACTTGTGATTGGGCAGTCGTAATGCCAATCAATGTGGGAACACGTTTGCGTGATGACGTATCATGTCGAGTCGCCGCCTCTGTGCGCGCGCTTGTTTCGAGCCGCGCATTGTTTAGGAAGTGACATGCAGCGGGAGCGACCATCGCAGAAACAGAAGCCGCAGAAGCGGCTTGTTCCCCCCGCGAACACCTCCGAACAGGGCCACCGGGAGGTCCCCCGAGCGGCCGGTGTGTTCTGGGCCGGCAGTCACAGGCAACCCCCCCCCCCCGCACCCGCTCTCAACTTATATTTTCTCCCAGTCTGCGGGTCGAAGCACGAGCTCTGCGGAGAATCCTCCAGTATACCTTTAAGAGCGGTCCACACATTACGATTGGTCGGAGTTTCTACTGTCCTTTGGCCGCTACAGTGGTCAGATTTTTCCCGCACCTTTTTCCGTCCTCATAATGTATTGACTTCTCCCAGGAGGCAAGGAGCATTTCACTCAGTATGACAAGAAGAGCTTTTGGACAACATCGTCTACCCGAGCTTTAAATCAAAGACGTCCCACTAGTTATCAGACAAAAGGGCCGTTTCAGCTCATTTCAACTTGATGGTATGCTCACTAAGTGTCTTGCCACTTTGATTTGTTGTATATAAAATCCCTTATGCTAGCTTGTGAACCACTAGCTAGCATTAGCATCGGTGCTAGCTGCAGCTCTCCACCTCCAGCTTGTTGGGGTGTTTCCATGGCGACTGGTCTCTCGTAGACCCCGTACTGCGGCTGTAACCCAGCTGAGCCTGACTCAGCCTCCACCCAGCAGTAGTTCCAGTTTTAAAAGCTGCCACAGCGCTCCGCTCCTTGTTAGCTGCCTTCGCGTCCCCGAGTCAACTTGAACACAACACCGACTGCAGGTTTTTTTTTTTGGTTTTTTTTAATCGTTAACATTTCTCCGCATGTATCTGTCATGTATGTGGAGAACTGCACTAGAGGGAACATTTAGTTCATGGTATTATCTGAAGCTTTCAGGAAACATCATCACTCCAAAACATATTATATATAGGTGAAACAAGAACGAGGAGGAGAACGGGCCCTATAGACGGTTTAACCATCTTTCTGATTTATGAGATCATCCGAAGTTATAATCCTTAACGATCTTACATCCTCATATCGCACACCCCTACGACACAACAACGCCACACACCTTTGGCTCGCAGGTGTGTGTGCGTGTGAGACTTGGACCGAAGTGTCAACACACTCACCTGAAAAAGGGGTTCTTCAAGTCCAGGAGGTTACTGGACTTTGATCCCGTCTGGTCCACCTGGGCAACGATACTGATGTCATAGCTCTGTCTGTACACGCACACGCACACGCACACACACACACACAGTGCTGTTAGTTGTGTATGAAGGTTCCATTGACTCATAGATCAGCATAAAATGACACATGGCGGCTCGGCTCTCCTCGGGTTATTTCTTCATGTGTCAAAGGGAATAAAACAAGACTCCAGCTCTTTGTGGACACTGCTCTACTCAGCTCTACGAGGTGCAACCCCTGGTTCCGGGCGCTCAGTACCTCTTGTTGGCCACCAGCAGGGCGGTGCCGGACAGCGTGTCCCCGGCCTTGGTGAAGAGGGGGGACTGCAGCAGACAGCGGACCTGGTACCAGTGGGTCAGGGGCTCCGTGGGGGCGGTGGACAGCCATATTGTCATCCTAGGGGGACAGGACCAGTCAGTGTTCAGGGTGGAGGGTCTGACGGTCTTCCTGGACATGTTGGACCCTAGCCTGACTTACACTGATCCCATGAAGGCCACGTCAAACCAGAAGGCCAGGCCGTGCACCAGGCCCGAGTGCATCATGTGGAACTTAAAGGGGATCTCTATCCTGCAGGGACAGGGACAGGGACAGGGACAGGGACAGGGACAGGGGCAGGGACAGACAGCAGAGCGGTCAGAGACGGTCCAGGCTCAGCAGGGATCCCGGGCGCTGCTGGAGTCCTCAGGGTGTCAGAACATCACGCTGGTACGTGGCACTGTTCTGTCTCACTGGAGCTCCCAGCAGGGGGCGCCACTGCTCGAACAGACTGGGTGGACAGGGCCTGTGAGTGTGTGTGTGTGTGTGTGTGTGTGTGTGTGTGTGTGTGTGTGTTCATTTCAGCCTCAGAGGAAATGCTCAGCAGGATAACCAGGAAGTGAGCAGCACAGTGATTCATGGTAATGGAGGACAAAGGAGGACAGGCAGGACGGCATGGCTCCGGAGACGAGCCGGTCCCCGAGCGGAGTGTGAGACATGCAGAGCCTGGACACACACCTGTACAGATCCTCCTCTTTGGCCTCCAGGAAGTTCACTGTGTACTTGACGGACTTGGCCATCAGGATGCGGATATCAAACGTGTCCTGGAGGGAAGGCAGAGCAACACTTAACGCCGACACGCCCGTCCCCGACACGCCCGTCCCCGACACGCCCGTCCCCGACACGCCCGTCCCCGACACGTCCAACTGACATGTCTGACTGACACTTGACCACTGACAGATGGTCACTCACCACAATTGGCTGACGGAAGTATTCGTCAACCGCTGCCCCCCGCAGGGCAGAGAGGTCGACACCATGGAAGGACGGCTGGTACCTGAGGACAAAGACATCTGATCAGACTCCCAGGCTGTTACAGAGGGAAGCACACACACCCATCTGAAGAACCACAACCCACAGCATTATTGTATATACCGTATTTTCTGCACTATAAGGAGCACGTAAAAGCCTGTCATTTTCTCAAACCCCAACAGAGCGCCTTATAAATCGATGCGCCTTTTTTGCGGGTATTACGGTAATCACCCTGATCACATGAGCAAACAACCCCTGCTTGCTAAGCTGCTAAGCTAGCTAGTTTGAACAGAACGGGAAACACGAAGCTTCAGGCATGTTCTCCACCTCCAACCTGTCAGTCACCATAATCACATAATTGCACCGCCGGCCGGCGTGGGGAGCGGCTGGACGCCGGGCGGCAGCCTGCACGCTGCGACTCCGACAACGACCGGCCCCCGCCCGGCAGCCCACCCGCCGGGACGCCGGGAGCGGCCGGCCGGCTGCGGCTGAGCTGTCGGTGGGACGCTTCACTCAGGAGACGGCCGCTGGCTGAACCCCGCTGACCGAGCGATTAGACCAGTCGTGGCTCTGAGCTGCACATCGTGAAGAGGAGCGATCCTCAGTCAGACTGGCTCTGATATGTCGCTTTACTCACACATTTCAACTGAGAATGTCACCACCTAGACTGCCAGTATGTGTTTCTCTCATACTATTCTATACATCCTATGCACCTTAAAATGTGGTGCGCCCCATGTATGACATTTTTTTAAATAAAAGCCATTCATTGACTGTGCGCCTATTAATCCAGGGAGCCTTATAGTGCCGAAAATACGGTAAAGGTGGGAGGGGCTAACATGGCATCCCCACAGCGTTCTCATTGGCTGTATATAAATGTGGGTGGAGCTAACGTAGCGTCCCCCACAGCGTTCTCATTGGCTGTATATAAATGTGGGTGGAGCTAACGTAGCGTCCCCCACAGCGTTCTCATTGGCTGTATATAAAGGTGGGCGGGGCTAACGTGGCGTCCCCCAACAGCGTTCTCATTGGCTGTATATAAAGGTGGGCGGGGCTAACGTGGCGTTGTGAAGCTTCCAGCAGGTCGTCTCCATACTGGACTCTGTAAACCAGGTGAAATGTGATTGGTCCAGCCCGTCACATGACCGCATCACGTGGACAGAGGAGGAGCTGTGATTGGCTGATTGATGATAAACTTTAACTCCTAAAGTCAAATCAACAGACTGATGTGAAGCCAGAGTCTGGTCCAGAAGAACCTGAGCCAGAGACCAGAACCTGGTCTGGATCCAGGAGCTTAATGCTTATTGGCACTCTGAAATTCAGCATGTTCTAATGGGTTCAAACGGGACCGGGCTTCTTTTTTAAACCAACATCAGTGCCCCCTGCTGGAACTTTCCTGGAAGTACAGCTTTACTGCACTCCTGCCAGACTGAGGAAGTCTGAAGTCTGTATAGTAATAAATAAAAATATCATGAACACTTCCAAAAACATTGACATTGCTGTTTGTACTTGAACCAAAGCTAGAAAAGGAAAGTCCTTCTGTGTGAGGAGGCAGAGAGAGATTTTCACTGTGCTGAGGAGCAGAGCTGAGAGGAGGAGCCGACACCCTGACCCTGACCCTGACCCTGACCCTGACCCTGACCCTGACCCAACCGCCAGGAGCTTCTCACCAGAAGTTGGCCTTGGTGAACTGCTCCATGTAGAGCTGCTCGTCTGTGAAGGGAGCCAGGTGGACGTCTCCAATGGTGGGGAACATTTTACCTGAGGACACACAACACACACTTCCACTCTCCTGGAGACAAACACACTCCAATACTCACATTACAGTTACTAAAGACTCCTGTACAGCTTTACCAGATAACCTCAGTACAAACTGCTCCTGTGAGAACAGTCCACCTGCTGCACAGACAGACTGCAGATGTGAGGGTTAGCATTAGCATTAGCATTACCCCTAACCCTGTGCTCAGGGAGTCTGATCGTCCCGATCTGGACCAAACTGAAAATCAACCCTTTTAATCCGTCCAGTGAAAACTGACAAAACAGTCAGTCAGTCAGTCAGTCAGTTGTTCAGTCGTTCGCTCAGTGAATGTGAGTTTGTCTGAAGTCCGTCCACTCAGTGGGAGGACAGACGGGAGACGTCCCCTTCCAGACGTTGTGAGCTGCTCCCAGGAGAACCTGGGCGGAGCCCGGCCACTCACCGTTGGTCTTGAGGAACTTCTTGGCGTGCAGGTAGCTCTCCAGCATGCGCTCGTTGAACAGCATGTAGCCCATGGGCTCCGAGATGATGATGTCCACCTGCTCGGGTAGCGTCACCTCCTCCACCTTCCCCGGGATGACCACCACCCGCTCTCCCAGACGGTTACTGTTCACCAGCACCTGCACACACAGCAGGGGGCGTCAGGACTCCGCCCAGCTGTCACACACAGCAGGGGGCGTCAGGACTCCGCCCAGCTGTCACACACAGCAGGGGGCGTCAGGACTCCGCCCAGCTGTCACACCCGGGTACCGGACCGGCTCCTGGCTCCGGGACGACCCCAACACCCCAGTCCAGATGCTTGGCTAATTTCAAGTGTGGAGTTGGAACACTGCCTCCACAAAACCACAGACATAAACATGAGCTGTTTACCCATCATGCACCTTCTGTCCAGTTCACCTGCACACCTGAGAAGTGAGAGGCTCACAGCAGAGAGGACAGAGTTCCTGAACGGCCAATGAAAATCTCTGAAACATCTGAAGCTGGCAACATCACCAAATGCACCAAAACTACTAGTTCAGCCTCTGTCTCTGCGCGCGTGCGTGCGTGTGTGCGCGTGCGTGCATGCGTGCATGCGTGCGTGTGCGTGCGTGTGTGTACCTCGGCGTGCTGAGCCATGGTGCTAGCCTCCACTGCATACACCTTTCTGGCTCCAGCCTGAGCTGCAAAGAAGGACAGGATCCCTGATCCACAGCCCACATCGAGCACCACCTGCACGAGAGGTCAAAGGTCAAACCACAGTGCAGCCGCTGAGCTGAGTGTGTGACACACGTTACAGCAGCTCCAACATTCAAACCAATGAGATCAAAACAGCAGAGGCAGTGTGGAAGAACAAGATAAGCTGTGTCCATGCAGAAGACACAGCTACAGGAAGTCTGCTCACGAGAATCAACACGCCGGCCCCGGAGGTTACCTTGTCCTTGAAGTCGCTGTGGTTCTGGAGAATAGCCCGCTGGTAAGTACCTGTCCGAACATAGTCCTGCATCATGTTCTGTTGCTGAGAGAGGTAGCCATAAAACTGCAGGGCGACAGGAGAAGAGTGGACAGAGGCTCAGGACAGCTGGACACAGGAGGACGAGGACCAGAGACCGGGGGGCCAGAGACCGGGGGGCCAGAGACCGGGGGGCCGTGGCAGCGGGGCTCAGTCCCGTTCAGCAGGGCTGTTTTGCTCAATGGCGCTCGGCACCGTGCCTGCAGCAGTGAACACCTGGACGGCTTTGAACGGCTTCATCCCGGTCAGCTGATGACCCCGGCCGGGTGGCGGGCTTCCAGCAGGCCGCCATGCTGGTCCAGCATGCCCCGTTCTCCTGCCAGCCCCGCCGCCGCCGCGGTTCGGTCCGCAGACCGCCCTCCGTCACCACGGTCTGCACAGCGACGACGGCTGGAGGAGGCCTGACTGACAGGACCGGACTGAACCCATTCTCAGAAAAACACTCAACATGGAAGACAGGAAATGTAAATGTACTCTTTCAAATTAAAACACTTTATCTCTCTTTGTAGCCAGTACCAAACGGTCTGGGGACTGGTAGCGGTCCGTGGCCCAGGAGTTGGGAACCCCTGGTTAAGGCACTTCAGAGGTTCTCGAGGTTAAACGGTGACATTCCTTCCAGTCAGGTGTGTTGAGTTCCTCCCAGCAGGGGTCCTGAAGCACCCAGACTTCTCTTCTCACTGTTTCTATTTATTTTGTGTAGTTTGTAGTTCAGGTTTCCTGCTGTGTGGCTGCCAGAGACGCTCTGCTTTAGGGCCGCTCGATTAACCGACACCGCATCGAAACTGAGGCTTCAACTGCTGCGGTAACCGAGCCGCACAGGGCCGAGGCTTTCAGAGGCGTGTGAGTGACAGACCTGTCCGCCAATCAAAACGTTCCAGTCTCGCGTTCCGGGCCACCGGCCAATCAGAAATGACAATTGGAAGCAAGTATGTCTGCACTGCACCGCTGCCGCTAACTACTGTCAGGTTGTTAACAACAAACCCTGCAGTGTGCTCTGCGGTGTCGTGAGGAGCAGAAAGTTTTCAGTGTGACTCGATCTCGGTGTGAAAAAGACTGAGATGACAGCAGGAGAGGGGGCGGAGCCACTGGTGTCAGAAGGAACTGGAGCTCAGCTGTTTGGACTCTGGGTTTGAAAAAAACAACATGGAGCCAGATGTAGACAGTGTCGCCGTGCAGCAGCCAGATCCAGAGGAAACACGGCTAGTTTATACCAACACCTCTACACATTACAGAAACGTCGACACGTCGTAGGTTATTCTCTCTCTCCCCCGATCGCCCCACAGCTCAGCCTTCATCCAGCATGTGATGCTCTCTCTCTCTCTCCATGAAAACATGAAGCTGTGAGGGAAGACGACCCAGAGCAGGATTACTGACCTGACTGTGATCTAAGAATATTACAGCAATAAGGATTATTATTTTACCCTTTATCTGTAGAGGCTGGCGAGTTTTTTTTTGTTTTTTTTGTTTTTTTGCGAGCTGAAGTTGGTTTCACAGTGGTGCCTATTTGCGGTTCTGGTTTTTAATTTCCATTTATTTCACGTTGAAAACTGTTGTCTAAGTAATGTTCTGTGAACCATGCAAGCAAGACCAGGATTGAATTCTGATTTGGACAGCATTGGGTTTTCATTATTTGGTTCCAGCCGTGACGCAGACAGCACGGCGGCGTCTCGCTGCCGCTGCCTGAAGCTTTGTCAAGTTAGTTTACATTATGTGTTATTTTATGTGTCAACTTGAGCAAGACCACGTAAAAGTAACAAGAATTTCTTTTTTTAACCATAATTTTAGCGGTTTTCTGCATTTGAAAATATAAAATGTGAAAATCACAAATCGAATCAAATCGCATTATTGGTCAGAAAAATCGCAGTTAGGTTTTTTGTCAAAATCGTGCAGCGCTACTCTGGTTACTAAAACACATCCAGCAGACAAGCAGTGATGCTGGCTGCTCTGCCGTCCTCCACATTCAAAGTGTGTCCGTCAACTTTGTTTTAGTCCTCTGTATGACTTGCTGCTCTGCCCCGCCGCCCCTGCTGTCCCCGCCGTCCCTGCCGTCCCTGCTGTCCCTGCTGTCCCTGCTGTCCCCGCCGCCCCCCCCTGCTGGGAGGAAGCTGTGCTGCGGCAGACGTCCCTGTCACAGCAGGCTGAGATGACTGGAAGGACGGTGAGTCCTACAGGCCTGCTGGAGTCTCAGCCTGGCGGCGTTCTGACCGCTTCCTGCTGCGCCGCTTCACTCCAATCAAAACACAGATAATCACACTGGGGGCGGGCCCACGCTCCAGGTCCAGGTCCTGACACAGTGACGGGATTGAGCGGTGACCCGCAGACGGAGGCTGACTGACCTGGAAATACTGTACAGCAGAGGACTCCTCTGTCCTGTCACTGAACACCGAGTGCTCGCTCAGGTGACCACGGCAGTTCTTCAACAGGTTGTAGAAGGACTGGAAGTCTGAGGGACACACACACACACACACACACACACACACACACACACACACACAGCTGAACCATCTGAGGAACACTTCACATGGGAACACACACACACCTGTCTAACTGTGGAGGTGGAGCTGAGGACTCGGTTCTGGCCGCCGCCTCCTCAGCGTTTTGTCACCGTTAAATCAAACATTTTGACTTTTCATCAAACTACGAGACTGAAATCAATGAAAATGAGAAATGAGCTGTTTTTCTTCCTTCATGTAGCGCTGCGAGCAGTACCAGGCCCAAATACCTGCAGTACCAGGCCCAAATACCTGCAGTACCAGGCCCGAATACCTGCAGTACCAGGCCCGAATACCTGCAGTACCAGGCCCAAATACCTGCAGTACCAGGCCCGAATAGCTGCAGTACCAGGCCCAAATACCTGCAGTACCAGGCCCAAATACCTGCAGTACCAGGCCCGAATAGCTGCAGTACCAGGCCCAAATACCTGCAGTACCAGGCCCGAATAGCTGCAGTACCAGGCCCAAATACCTGCAGTACCAGGCCCAAATACCTGCAGTACCAGGCCCAAACACCTGCCGTACCAGGCCCGAATACCTGCAGTACCAGGCCCGAATAGCTGCAGTACCAGGCCCAAATACCTGCAGTACCAGGCCCGAATAGCTGCAGTACCAGGCCCAAATACCTGCAGTACCAGGCCCAAATACCTGCAGTACCAGGCCCGAATAGCTGCAGTACCAGGCCCAAATACCTGCAGTACCAGGCCCAAATACCTGCAGTACCAGGCCCAAATACCTGCAGTACCAGGCCCAAACACCTGCCGTACCAGGCCCGAATACCTGCAGTACCAGGCCCGAATACCTGCAGTACCAGGCCCAAATACCTGCAGTACCAGGCCCGAATACCTGCAGTACCAGGCTAATATACCTGCAGTACCAGGCTAATATACCTGCAGTACCAGGCCCGAATACCTGCAGTACCAGGCCCAAATACCTGCAGTACCAGGCTAATATACCTGCAGTACCAGGCTAATATACCTGCAGTACCAGGCCCGAATACCTGCAGTACCAGGCTAATATACCTGCAGTACCAGGCTCCTACCTGCAGGGGAGGAGAACTGCAGCAGGACGCTGTTGCAGCCCAGGGTGATGATGAAGGACTGCTTCCCCACTCGGCTGCACTCTGTGTCTCTGGAAATGGAACACTTGAACACACTGGCCTCCTCTCCTGAAAACCACAGAAGAAGAAGACTCATGAGCGGCTGATGGGAACACTGCCCCCCTCTGGAGTTAGTGTGTGAGGCAGACGTTTGTGTCCGATGTGTTTCTGCTGCACTAACAGCAGCTAAACACTGATGGCTAACAGTGGCTGCACAGTCTCCACGCTGCACTTCATGACACTCATCCATCCACCGGCTCCGTCCACTGGTCGCAGAGGCAGTAGGCGGAGGCAGTCGGCGGCGGCGGCGCCACATACAGAATGACACGAGTCTTAAAACATCTGCGCTGAAGACGCCCGTTTGCGTTCAGCGTTTTGGGTCCACAGTGGAAATAATGAAGAGCAACCGAGTGACAGAAAGACACGGACAATGTGAAAGAACGGTAAGAAGAAGTGAAGACCGCTACAGGCTAACAGGAGCTCTGAGCTCTCTGGACGGACAGAGGAGGATTCTGGGTAAAGCTTCACATTTTTTGTTTGGACTTGATAAACTACTCCTCAGAGAGAGACCCCCTCAAGTCAGGGCGTCAACGTGCACACGGGTAAATGAGCCCTCTTGTGGTCATGAAGTGCAACTGCGATAGAAAGAGATAAGCAGTCACATGTCGGTTCCACGAGTAGAAAACTCTGTAAACACCGACTCCCCCACCCTCAAGACAGCAGTGTCGTTTCTGGCAGCCTATTTTGATTTAGTTTCAGTCTTAGTCTTTTGGACGAAATGCTTATTAGTTTTAGTCACATTTTAGTCATCTCTACACTTCATAGTTTTAGTCGACGAAAACCAAACAGGTTTTAGTCTTTAAAAAAGGCTTAAACAATACATGAGGAAAAAGACAGATAAAGGAAATTGTAAACCAAACAAGCATAATAAAATATACTTAAATGGCACAAAACCAACAGAAGACATTGATGCCTTTGAATATCAAATAATAAACTGGACTAGTTTGATACTTTACAACCTCAGTGCAGAGCTGATATGAGCTCTGCAGACAGATGAGAGGACTGAAGGAGTTCTGCTGACACTTTCAAGCTATTTTTATAATGTCCATACTGACATAAAGGCTGAGATCTTTTATTAAAACTGGTCTGTTATGTTTCTGTGTTACTGATTTGAACTGGTGAGAGGAACTGCCTGTTATTTTTTTGGAGGAGCGCTAAAGCCAATATTAAGATGGTTATTAGGAAAATACGACCATTAAAACAGCTGAAATAAACAAAATTAATTCCTTGGGTACTTGATGGTATGAAACACCTGGAAGTCTTCAAAGCTCAAATGACAAACAGAACTTGAGTTTGATAAACTTTGTGAGTATTCCTTACCTGAATTCTCTCTATACAAATTTTAAACGAAAGTGAAAATACATTTCTTCAAAATAAGACAACACCTGAATTATTTTTCAAAAAAGAAAAGAACAAGTAAAGATTAATTAGGTACTTGGGGGGAAAAAAAATCTTCACTAATCGATGGTGGGCTCCTATTGCAGTTTGACAGTCAGAACAAACAGTCCAACAGTGGATCAGATCCTCCGTCTCCACTACGAGGCGTTCTGTTTCATTTTCTGCTGGATTCTGATTAAAGTACGTCCATAAATCACTGCGTCTTGTCCTCCTGCTGAGCCCGCCGAAAGCTGCCGCCACGCTCTCCAGTGGCCGGTGCTGCAGCGCAGGCTGCTCAAACAGGAAGCAGCTCGTGAATTGCTGATATTTTCAGAGTAAAGCAGAAGATCTGCATGAACAAGCTGGGGAATCACATTTGTTTTAATTTATTTGGAAAGTCAAATACTGACATCTTCGTCTCGTTAACGAAAACAGCAGATCCGTCTCGTCACATTTCCGTCTTTAAAGACATATTTTTAGCTCGTCACGTCTCGTTTTAGTCACGGAAAAAAGGGGCGTTGATCAAACATTTTCGTTGTTGTCATCATTAACGAAAACAACAGACCCACGTCTCACTCTCACTTCACCCTCCTGGGAACAAGAACACACCGAAATACTGAAGAGGAAGGACATGAAAGACACCTGACCCCTCCATCAGCTCTTTACCTCCACCCTGACCCCTCCATCAGCTCTTTACCTCCACCCTGACTGCTCCATCAGCTCTTTACCTCCACCCTGACCCCTCCACCAGCTCTTTACCTCCACCCTGACCCCTCCATCAGCTGGGAGTTCAGGGGTCAGGTCTTGACTGACAGAGGTCTGACGGTGAAACTGATTTGCAGTGGAAGACAGGCTTCCCCCAGAGGAGGGAGGGTGTGCAGCTGGCCCACTGCCAGCTCAGGAACAGATCCTCCTCCACTCAGGGATTAAGAGCAGCCTTCAGAATTAAAGCCCAGCACTTTCTGGGAGAACAGCCAAACACGCAACCTGGACACTCGTCTGGATGGGACAGGGACCGGAACAGGGACCGGGACCGGGACCGGGACAGGGACTGGGACTGGGACAGGGACCGGGACAGGGACCGGGACAGGGACCGGGACACCGTCACTTAACCCAGCGTGATTCCTCTTAAAGAGAAGAGCTAAGCTGGTGCCGGTCAGCAGCACACTGAGGATGGCGCTCAGGCTCGGATTGACTTCCGGTCCCTGCGCAGGTCAAACCGTGCGGGGATGAGATGCTGACAGCTACTTGAAGCGTGTCGGTTTCCAGCTAATGCTGGCACCACGATAAGCCTGGCAGCTCTGGGTTTGATGGTCTGACCTCGTGTCCCGCCATCTGGAGAACCACAGTCAAACCAGCTGCCAGGTTCCCTAACAGTCTGACTGCGGTCCAGGTAGGGAGGTGGTTCAGGGTCTTCCAGTTCCTGTTGGGTTCCTCTAACTCCACGCCGCGGTAAAGGTTCCCCACTGGTTGATCAGCAATGCTTCAGTTTTCCTCATAACCTCATGTTGTGGAAGCTGTGGCCCATCTGGACCAGCAGAGGAACAGGCGCTCCGGGAGTCCGGTCGGTGTTGAAGCTCCGTCATGAAACACGGATAATCAGGGACTTTCTGAGCCGACAGTCCGTCTGTGACCAGACCGCTCCTCCAGCTGGCCTCAGAACCGCTCAGGACTCCAGACCCACACTGTTCACAGAGGAATCAAACAATGAAGACATGAACTTGAGAAAAGCCCAACAGGAGGAGAACAGCTCCTTGAGGGAGCTGGATCTGGAGCTGGAGCTGGATCTGGAGCTGGATCTGGATCTGGATCTGGAGCGACAGCCCAGGACAAACAGATCCAGCAACAGTTTTCATCCAACGGCTGTCACGATACACAACATGGGAGTGTTGAAGGGACAGCGTGATGCCACAGGGACCGACCCCACAGGGACAGACGCCACAGGGACCGACCCCACAGGGACAGACGCCACAGGGACCGACGCCACAGGGACCAACGCCACAGGGACCCAACCCCACAGGGACCCAACGGCACAGGGACCGACGCCACAGGGACCGACGCCACAGGGACAGACGCCACAGGGACCCAACGGCACAGGGACCGACGCCACAGGGACCGATGCCACAGGGACAGACGCCACAGGGACCCAACGGCACAGGGACCGACGCCACAGGGACCGACGCCACAGGGACCCAACGGCACAGGGACCCAACGGCACAGGGACCGACGCCACAGGGACCGACGCCACAGGGACCCAACGGCACAGGGACCGACGCCACAGGGACCCAACGGCACAGGGACCGATGCCACAGGGACCGACGCCACAGGGACCCAACCCCACAGGGACCCACGCCACAGGGATCCACGCCACAGGGATCCAACGCCACAGGGACCCACGCCACAGGGACCGATGCCACAGGGACCGATGCCACAGGGACCCACGCCACAGGGATCCGATGCCACAGGGACTGATGCCACAGGGACCGATGCCACAGGGACCCACACCACAGGGATCCGATGCCACAGGGACCGATGCCACAGGGACCGATGCCACAGGGACCCACGCCACAGGGACCCACGCCACAGGGACCCACGCCACAGGGACCCACGCCACAGGGACCCACGCCACAGGGACCCACGCCACAGGGATCCGATGCCACAGGGACCGATGCCACAGGGACCGATGCCACAGGCACCCAACACCACACGGACCTAACGCCACAGGGACCTAACGCCACAGAGACCCACGCCACAGGGACCCACGCCACAGGGACCCACGCCACAGGGACAAACACCAACCTACAGGGACAGGATGCAGACTAGAATGTGAGGGATGACTATCTGCTCGTGGTTTCTCGCTTCTGTGCAGTTCTTTTATTAGAATTATGAGCTTATATTAGATTATTTTATGTGTTGGGAGTTTGACTGGGGCGGTACACCTGTCAAACGGTAACGCAGGTGTCCTAAAGCGAGCTCAGGGAGGACAGAAACCTCCAGTAGAGCAGAAGGGCAAAAGCTGGCTTGATCTTGATTTTCAGTATGAGTACAGACCGTGGAAGCGGGGCCTCACCATCCTTCTGACTTTTTGGGTTTTAAACAGGAGGTGTCAGAAAAGTTCCCACAGGGAGAACCGGCTTGTGGCGGCCCAGCGTTCATAGCGACGTCGCTTTTTGATCCTTGGATGTCGGCTCTTCCTGTCATTGTGTAGCAGAATTCACCAAGCGTTGGATTGTTCTCCACTAACAGGGAACGCGAGCTGGGATTAGACCGTCGTGAGACAGGCTAGTTTTACCCTGCTGATGATGTGCTGTTGCAATAGTAATCAGTAGTAATTAGATATTTGTATTTTTATGGGGTTTTACGGTGTTCTAGTAGATATTACTAGGGATGTCCCAATGCAACTTTTTTTACTTCCGATACAATACCGATATCGCAACCTTGAGTTTTGGCCGATACCGATATTGGTCCGATACGATATCAGCGCGAATCATACATACTTTATTACTTATTTTTTAATGTGGAATGTTGGAAAAGGCTTGATCAAGTGATGTTACACAGAGAACAGCAGTCAGCAACAGTAGGTATGAGAAAAACTGACCCATTTATCATTAACCGATTGGTTACAAACATTTAAACCTTCAACGTAACATCTGCAGTGCTCTACAGTTGAATAAAATAAGAAAATAAATACATTAGAATATGCTGAAAAATAACCTAAATAACTCCAATAAAACCAAATTATACTTTAAAAGTGCAAACAATTCCAGTTCTCTTCAGTTAATTTTTACTGTCAGTAAATGGTGGAACAACTGAAGGCGAGGATGAAAATAACAAAAACAACACAACACTGTCACCGTCCAACTGCTCAAACTTGATAGTTCACAGCTCCAGCTTCACTGACTGGCTCTTAGTCTTCACTAAAAAAAACATGCTTCAAACATGCGATGAGGTTGGTCGTATTAAACTTTCTGGGTTCTCTGCCACCACGGGAAACTTCTGCAGGACAAGTGTTGCACTCAGCTGCAGCGTCTCTGTCCGAGGTCATGGTAAAATGCTGCCACACGGAGACTTCCTGCTCCTACAGTACCGCACACAGAGGGTGGTGTGATCACGTGGGCTCTGCATGCTGGATCACCCCTCATGCACACTGGATGCAGTCCGGCTCCGGTCCGGCTCCGGTCCGGCACACCGCAGCACTGTGATTCACACCGCCTGCGGTGTCTCCGCAGTCAAGCCGGAGGAGGTTGCCAGATCTGTCATTATCCCCCGTAGACAATTTGAAACCCGTTTTACTCAATAGAAAGCAGCCCAAACCGCCGTCTTGGATGAAAATGCACGTTAAAACCGTATTTGTATGATAAAAAATACGTCACAAACACATAATCATTTCATCAACCCGTCCGACGTGTTCAGAAAAGACGCTTGATTTGGAACAAACCCGCCCAATCTGGCAACACGGAGCTGCTCCGGTCACAGAGCTGGTTGGAGCCATTTTGGAGTCATTTGGCTTCTCAGCAGTGACGAAATGCAAAACCGTTCATTCTTCTAAAGCGTATAATGACTACATGACGTTGTTTGTTCTGTGTTCTACCAGAAGAAGTAAAAAAATAGAATATTAAGGCAAAAACACGACAGATTTTATTTTGAAGGGACTTATTTTGGAACACGTATCGCGTTTCCTTCGACTTGCTTCTGTCTGGATTGACGCAGTAGGGCTGCGGCGTGCGGAAAAATAGGATCTTTGCGGAAAGAGACGGAGCTCCGCAGAGGCTCCACAGCTGGACCGGAGCCGGACCGGAGCCGGACCGGAGCCGGACCGGAGCCGGACCGGAGCCGGACCTGAGCCGGACCGCATCCAGTGTGCATCGGGGGTCAGACACGTTCTATTGGCTGGATCCGGGTGCTCTTCTTCTTTGGTGTTTGTAGCAGACAGCACCAACGTTAAGGTGCATTACTGCCACCTACTGTTAGAGAATGTGAACCACAGTCACCTCTGGATAGAAGTGCTGGAGCGGAAAATGGACAGCTTAACGGAGTGCTTATATCGGAGATTTTAGATCCAATCCGATAAAATCCGATACTCGCTTTTTGGCTGATATCGGACCGACATCCGATATCAATATCGAATCAGGACACCCATAGATATTACAGTGTTGTTAAGGGTGTTTTATGTGTTCTAGTAGATATTACAGTGTTGTTAAGGGTGTTTTATGTGTTCTAGTAGATATTACAGTGTTGTTAAAGCTCGTGTCCGGAGTTTTGAAAGAGAGAGGTTTTTTTTTTTAATCCAACGTCTCAGGTGCCCCCTCCCTCTACTTTCATGAGCGACCAAGCCACGCCCCTTTAATTGCGCACGCGAATTATCGGTCGGGTGAAAATGAGAGCCTCCGAGTCCTACAGCATCCTCCATGTTGAGCTGTTTCCGGTGGATGTTCAGCAGACAGTGGATATATCCGAGGTGAGCGCGGCGGCTGCTGCAGAGCTAACTCTCCTCTGCTGGGCGAGCGGCCGTGCTCTCTGGCTGCTCCACACTTTGACTGACAACACGAGAATGCGGAAGCTCGAAGTCTATTGGCTGAAGCTGACCGGCGCTTTTCGGATAACATGGGGGTCTATGAGACGAAGGCGGAGCTCATAAATACATTTTTACATTGCTTTATGCTAATATTATATTGTAGTATGAACCAGACTGACACATTGAAGCTCTGTTGAAATATGATACATACTAGGGCTGTCACGATATCAAATTTTCTCTTCACGATTATCATGGGCAAAAAATATCACGATAACGATATTATCACGATATCAGCAAAAATTTAACTAATAATGGTACAAACATTCAGATTCATCTTTAATTTTATTTTTGTTTGTTTTCTCTCTTTTCCCAGATGAATTACAGTCAGAATACCTGTCAAATGAGGTGTTGAAACAATATGAGAACAGTAACTGTACAACTGCATACAAAAAGTGTAGTTACACTCAACTAATTAAAATCTGAAGAACTGATTAACAGAGGATCCACAGCAGAGGTGTAATTTACGTAGGGTTGGTGGGTTCTGAAAACCCTCGGCCCCTCTTGGGGTGAAATCCTGTCCCACCACCACACTGCCCAGGATTTTTGTTTGTTTGTTTGTTTAAATCGGAGGCGGAATGAGCAGCAGCTGCTTCTCTCCAGCAGAGGCGCCGCTACTGGCTAGAGCCCCGAGCTGAAGGGGGCCCCGAGGAACGGCTGATATTAGTCAATTTCAATGACAAATTTAAGGCGCTACACTAGACGCTGCAACGACAACGTGTCGAAAATCCCCCGCATGGGGCCCTTTTCCGAGTACTCACCGGTTAGTTGCTAGAAGGGGGCCGGCGGAGAAGACGGCGGATATCAGCGACACAACTTGAAACCCCCCGGACACATTACAATGACACGTCTGGAACCTACCTAATGGGGCCCCACTACTACCCGGCTTGCATCAACGTGCAGTCAGTGTTGCTAAACACACTTTTTTAGCCAGGATGGACTCGGGGAGGGGGGGGGATAAGAAACCAGCACCAGCTTCACATCAGGACACACACCGACTTCCTGTTGTTAACATCACTGGACTCCAGGTTACACCTTTTAACTATATCATCCATTCACTCACTCATTCTCTTCACCACTTGTCCTTCTTTTGGGTCACGGGGGGCTGGAGACAAACCCAGCCGAAAACACATCATAGCAGAAAGTCCCAGAAGCTCTGAGAACACTTCAGGAACAGATTCTGCAAAATGATCC
Organism: Salarias fasciatus; assembly: GCF_902148845.1. Lineage (NCBI taxonomy): Eukaryota > Metazoa > Chordata > Actinopteri > Blenniiformes > Blenniidae > Salarias > Salarias fasciatus. Next base: position 26,563,247 of record NC_043748.1, on the reverse strand, counting down.
TGATCTGCACCCCTGAACTGAAGTTCCTGCTCTGTGTCCTGCTCACCGTCTGGAGGAGACACTGGGACCCGGAGCTGCTGCTTCATCACAGCATCACAAGGTCACGGGGTCACAAGGTCAGCTCGTACCGATAATACCACCCCGCACCCTGCTGACTGCCGGGAGGACACACCGGAGGAGGACACACCGGGAGAGGACACACCGGGAGAGGACACACCGGGAGAGGACACACCGGGAGAGGACACACCGGGAGAAGACACACCGGGAGAAGACACACCGGGAGAAGACACACCGGGAGAGGACACACCGGAGGAGGACACACCGGGAGAGGACACACCGGGAGAGGACACACCGGGAGAAGACACACCGGGAGAAGACACACCGGAGGAGGACACACCGGAGGAGGACACACCGGAGGAGGACACACCGGAGGAGGACACACCGGGAGAGGACACACCGGGAGAAGACACACCGGGAGAAGACACACCGGGAGAAGACACACCGGGAGAAGACACACCGGAGGAGGACACACCAGGAGAGGACACCGGGAGAGGACACACCGGAGGAGGACACACCGGGGGGACCAGGGAGGACAGAGGGGACCAGAGAATGGGGTGCAGGGCAGAGCAGCGGGACCTGGGACCAGGCCTGAGAGTGGGCCCCTGCTCTCAAGAGGGGGGGGTTCCGCTTTCAGGAGGAGGGGGGGGGGAGGGGGGGGGCTGCTCTCAGGAGGGGGGGCCCCGCTCTCGGGCCCCTGCTCTCAGGAGGGGGGGGGGTCCCTGCTCTCAGGAGGGGGGGTCCCTGCTCTCAGGAGGGGGGGGGGGGTCCCTGCTCTCAGGAGGGGGGGGCCCCTGCTCTCAGGAGGGGGGGGGGGGGGGGGGGGGGGGGGGGGGGGTCCCTGCTCTCAGGAGGGGGGGGGGGGGGGGGGTCCCTGCTCTCAGGAGGGGGGGTCCCTGCTCTCAGGAGGGGGGGTCCCTGCTCTCGGGAGGAGCAGCCCTGAGGACCAGGCTATTGTTCCAATGAGAACAAAGATGAATGCATAAGTTATGAGGGCCCCTGGATCACGGATCCTCCTCACACCGGTTCCGAGTCCCTCTGAGGTCCGAACCGAGCTCCACAACTTTCAGTGAATCCCCGTCAGAACCGGACCTGGACCCACCGGGACGGAGAGCCGGAGCCGGGTCCGGCGGAGAGTCAGGGCAGTGATGCTCACCGGTCCCGGCTTCTGAAGCAGGCTCGGCTCCCGGGAGGGGAGCCCGGCCTCCCGGGTGGACAAAGAGGACTACCGGGGAAAGAGAGCGCGTGGACCCGGAGTCCGGATCGGAGCCGGGGGTTCTGGAGCGGCTGCTGCTGCTGGCTTTGTTAATGTGGCACTTTAGAAACAGTCCCGGCTCGTTTCCATTCACCACCACGAACCCCCCGACGGGCTGGCAGCGGCGGGACCGGGAGGCTCCGGGAGGCCCGCCCCGGTCCCAGGTGACGACTTTACGGAGAAAAGGAGGGAAAGCAGCGGGGCTCCGGAGGATTAGCATGGCGCTAACGCTAACTAGCCGCATAGCATGGCCGGCCGCCGGGGAGCGGGGAGCCGGGCGGCCGCGGCCGGGAAGAAGCGCTCACCATTGGAGAGATTGATTAGAGCCGCGTCCTGGGACGTCTTCACCTCCAGCCGCAGGGGCTGCTGCTCCGAGTGCCGCTGGATGTCTCCATTCGCGTCTCCGATGGAGAGGAGCCGCACGCCGGGGAACACCGACACCGCCATCTTCGATCTGAGTCGTGGAGACGGTTCGTCCGCTCGCATCCACACGCAGCTGGAGGCAGGCCGGGGCGAAGGGCGCCCCCCAGCGGCGGAGGGAGGTACTGCCACCCTCTGCAGTGAGCCAGCCGAGGCGAAGGGCGCCCCCCAGCGGCGGAGGGAGGTACTGCCACCCTCTGCAGTGAGCCAGCCGGGGCGAAGGGCGCCCCCCAGCGGCGGAGGGAGGTACTGCCACCCTCTGCAGTGAGCCAGCCGAGGCGAAGGGCGCCCCCCAGCGGCGGAGGGAGGTACTGCCACCCTCTGCAGTGAGCCAGCCGAGGCGAAGGGCGCCCCCCAGCGGCGGAGGGAGGTACTGCCACCCTCTGCAGTGAGCCAGCCGAGGCGAAGGGCGCCCCCCAGCGGCGGAGGGAGGTACTGCCACCCTCTGCAGTGAGCCAGCCGAGGCGAAGGGCGCCCCCCAGCGGCGGAAGGAGGTACTGCCACCCTCTGCAGTGAGCCAGCCGGGGCGAAGGGCGCCCCCCAGCGGCGGACGGGGGGTACTGCCGCCCTCTCCAGCCGGCCACCATTCACTTTAACCATGAAAAGAGAGCTAATGAGCCTACTCCATGGCTATGGAGTAGGCTCATTATTCTCCAGAATTATGATGGGGCCTGGATGAGGCCTTGTTGTTTAGATCTTTATAGGTTAAGAGATAGATTTTAAATTTTATTCTAGATTTAACAGGAAGCTGTGCAGAGAAGCTGATATTGTTCTGATGTGTTCTCTCAAACATGAACAACCTGGGGTTCAACGCTCTAAAGACAGTGGAGATGATTGTGGACTCGAGGAGGAAAACACAGCCCCACCCACTCCCATCACCCTGAGAGACTCCCCAGTGGACACTGTGTATTCCTTCTGCTTCCTGGGCTCCATTATCATCAGGACCTCCAGCTGTCACTCCCTGTGCCCCTGCACCCATGTGGGGGCGCTCGGGTCCTGTTTTGTGTTTGTCTGCCCTCATTGTTCTCCTGTCTGGTCTGTCTCGTTAACTACCTAATGTGCTGCACCTGTCCTGCCCCCTTTATTGAGCCCCGATGTCCTGGTGTGTCTGGTCGGCTCCTTGTTGGTCTGTCTGTGTGTTTGCGTGTCCTGGCATGCACCTGCTGTGTTTTTTGAGTTTCCTGAGTTCCTGGTTTCCTGCCCTCCTGCCCTCCTGAGTTCCTGGTTTCCTGCCCTCCTGAGTTCCTGGTTTCCTGCCCTCCTGAGTTCCTTTTGGAAATAAAAGACCCTTTTTTGTACTCTGCCTGCTGCCTGCACCTGGGTCCTTCCACCTTGCACCCGTGACAGAAGGAGCCGACCATCTCTGGACCCAGCAGGCAGTAAGTCTCCAGCCCTTCGGTGGCGGCGCTCCACCCGCCCCGGATCGTCTGCCTCTGGCCGCCGCCAAAGCTGCTCGCCCCCGGACCGTGTGCCTATAGCCCCCCACCGACGAAAGAAGCCCGCGCCCCCCAAAAAAAAGCCCAACAGGAGATGAACTTCGTGCGGCAGCTGAAGAAGTTCAGCTTGCCGGTAAAGATGATGGTGCAGTTCAACTCCTGCATCATGGAGTCCATCCTCACCTCCTCCTCTGTCTGGTTCGCTGCAGCCATGGCCAGAGACGAGGACAGGCTGCGGGGAGTCCAGAGACGAGGACAGGCTGCGGAGAGTCCAGAGACGAGGACGGGCTGCGGAGAGTCCAGAGACGAGGACGGGCTGCGGAGAGTCCAGAGACGAGGACGGGCTGCGGAGAGTCCAGAGACGAGGACAGGCTGCAGGGAGACATCTCTTCTGCAGAAGAGATCATTGGCTGCAGTCTGCCTCCCCTCCAGGACCCTGAGGCGTGCAGGCAGGTTGGTGGCCGACCCCTCCCACCTTGGTCAGAGCCCTCCCACCCTGGTCACTAACTCTTCCAAACTCTCCCATCTGGAAGGAGGTTCCGGTTCACCAAGACCAGAACTTCACGACACAAGAACAGTTTCTCTCCCCCGACACTACTGAACAAGGCCTCAGTCCACCACTGACAAAGCCCCCCCCACCCCACCCCCAACACATGCACCGTAACCGACTACAATCTACGTACAATCTTCAGCCCCATAAACCTCACTGGAAATACCTTTGACCTTTCTAACTGTATAATTTTTGTAAATTGCATCAATTTTGTCATCGCCATATTATTACTCTGCCAGGAGGTAATAATATGGTGCCAGGAGGTTATGTAATCACGTCGGTTGGTTGGTTTATTAGCAAGATTCCGGAGAAAGTAAAGGATGGATTGCAATGAAACTTTGTGGAAAGGTGGGTCTTGGGCTAACTTATAATCCATTAAATTTTGGTGAAGATCCGGATCACTGTCTGGATCCAGGAATTTTTTTAAATGATTCTTTATCATTGAGAGCTAGGGCAGTCATTGACATAGTAGGGCAGGGAGCCTGTGCGCCATGCATGCGCTGGGGTGGGGGTCGACGGAGGCATGCACCCGCAGAGACCGGGGGAGAACCGAGAACCGTCAGTTCGGGGTGTGTGCGTCCGCTCGAGGGCCCGGGTAATGCTTGCATGCGTGCGTGCATAGGAATCCTATAACGGGCTGGATTGGACGGTTCAGCTGGCCGCCATCGCGATCCCTGATATTTGGTGTTGTTGTTGTTGGTGAGTGATTTGAGCTGTGGCGGAGGTCTGCGCTCTCTGGGTGCCAAATTCTAGTTGTTGTTGTTGTGTAACGACCGGGTAGGTCCTTCCCGTTTCACCCAGCAGGGGGGATTAAATGTTTTCCTGAGCTGACAGCCTAATTTGTAAACTTGGTTCGCTGGGGATATGTAATCTGGGGAAAACTTACGGGTTTTTCACCTGGACATTGGTATGGGGGCGGGGTTGTTTACTTAAGGAAGACGGCGCACCTGCTGCGGAGGAGTGACGTCACACGCCGTCCTGGAACTGACCAACCGGAGGAGCGAGGCCGTGGAGCGCTAGCCAGGGTGGATCTGCAGGACAGGACTTTGTGGAGACTTCGATGTTGTTTTGGACTTCCCGCGTTGTGCGGCGTTTTGTGTTTAATTTATTAGGAGGAGCGACGAGTTGCTTGTTTTCTGTTGGGAGGGGTCTTTCCCGAATAAATGCGGGTTTTTTGTCGACAGTCTTAAGTTTTCTGTCTGCCAGTTAATCACCACTAATGCGTGGTGGCAAGATCGCCTTGGAATTAATGGGTGAATTGTTACAGTTATTGCTATTGTGGTATTTGCTTGTATCTTAATTCCTCTTTATATTTTATACTAGTGCCTTTTTGTCTGTTTGCACCTCCACCAAAACAATTCCTGTTATAGGCTGCTGTACTTGGCAATAAACCCATTTCTGATTCTGATGTATAATGTGAACAGTATAGGTCCTAAAAGAGAACCCTGTGGAAGTCCATATTTAAAGCTGCTGTAGGCAGGATTTTGCTAGTCAATGCTAATTTTTCTGTGTTTTCTTTGGATTAAATGTTAGAGTATCCATTGATAATCCTTCAGGAGTGTAGCATAACTGCACTACCATGAGGGCGCAGCGTTTCCATCTGTCTCTGTTCTGAGCTGAAAAGGATTCTTGACCACTCCCGGTATGTTTGACCAATCAGAAGAGCCCCTGAGGCTCTAACCTGATTGGTCGAGGGGCGGCGCTTCAAAGCTCTGCTTCTCGTGAACGCGCATGAGGAAGTCCAGGCCCGCATATTGACCTGCTTCATCAGGCATAACATCATCAAAACTCCACGGAGGACACCGTCTGTTTCTACTGGAATTCTTAAAAAAAAGCCTTTGACCCCAGGCCCACCGTGAAAAGGTCACAGGTGAGTCAACCCGCCGGCGCAGGCGGCCGTGACACTGCCAGCCCCGCTCGGCACCCCGAGGTCGGCACGACTCCAGGTTTCAAATCGCCATCTTAGATTTATCAAATCACCATCTTGCGAAGGTAATCCTGCCTACGGCACCTTTAGCTTTAATCTGAGCTGAGGAGTCATTGACTATGTTTACATGCAGTCAATATTCGGGTTCAGGTCAATATTCCGGTTTCTGAATCATTTGGAATAACCCGTTTACATGCTTAAACAGACAGAGTTACTCCTGTTTACATGATCAGGGATATCCCCATTCAAACCACGGCCACAGATGACGGCATGACTGCATTTGCACTTTATGCCACTAGGTGTGCTGTTTGCATGTTCAACCTTATTTTACACAGACACCACAGAAAAAGAAGGGCGCTCTCTCTGCATGTTGTTAGAAAAAGAGTAAGCCAGCGAGACGTGATAATGTTTAATGATGCGATGCGCCGTTTTTTTTTTTCAGTAAAAGAGAAGAACTGAATGATCGTTTTGGCACATTTTATTTACTTAGTAGCAGCTAAAAGCTAAACTGTGTCACAAGTAGTTCCTGGACTCAAATGACCGAGATTCCTTGCGGGTAGACCATGTGCAGAGCAGTATTTCATGTCCCTTTCGACAGGGATATTCCGATGCGCGTTTATATGACCAGAAATTCAGGTTAGAAAAGGAGTAACCCAGGGGTAATATTCAGGTTTTTAAAAACCGGAATATGAGCATATTCAGGTTTTTGCACGTGTTTACATGGCTGTGCGCAACCGGGTTATTGCGAATATTCTGGTTAAGAAAGGGTTATTGACTGCATGTAAACGCACCCAGTGTTATCATGAACAAAGTGGAACCTCTCGCTAAATTTGACTGAAACCAGTTTAATGCTGAACCTTTTAATTTCAACATTGTCTAGTCCAGGAGTCGGCAACTAGATTTGGCATCGGGTCCTTTTTTTTGGGCACTTGAATCGCGGCGGCCATAGGGGCATCGTGTGTTCATGTCCAGTTGTGTCTGTCCGGTCGCGGGGTGCGAGGGTGTGTACGTGTGTTGGAATCCAGTCACGGGCTGGACTGGACAGTTCGGCGGGCCGGCTTCGGCTCGCGGGCCGCCAGTTGTCAACCACTGTTCTAGTCTCTGTAGCAGGATGTCAGGATCAACAGTATCAAATGCAGCACTGAGATCTAACAGGGACCAGGACAGGGACCAGGACAGGGACCAGGACAGGGACCAGTCCTCTGTCTGAGTCTGTGAGAAGATCATTAGTGACTTTCACCAGAGCTGTCTCTGTACTGTGATGAGCTCTGAAGCCTGATTGAAAAGACTCTAACAGGTCATTGTTATATGAATGGGGCTGAGACAGAGCTGACTTCAGCAGCTTTCTGTAGGATTTTAGAAATAAAGGGAAGGTTGGATATTGGTCTGTAACTTGTTAGAACACCTGGATCAAGGGTGGCTTTTAAAAACAGAACCTGCCTGTGGGCTGGGAGGGGGTGGTGGTGGGGCAATGGCTTTCACAGCTTGTGGGTAGAAGCTGTTTGTGAGTCTGTCTGTATGCCATTTTATGGTGCGGTATCTGTTTCTTGGGGGGGCTGGGGCTGGGTATGTCAGGTGCCCTGTGATGTTGGAGGCCTTCTTCTGGATCACCACCGGAACCCTGGATCAAGAGGCTGTCTCTGAGGTGGACTAGAGCCGTGCTTGAGGGATCTCAGACAGAACATCAATCAGCTGATCCACTGAGACAGCCTGGATCCAATGGGTGGATTCTAACTGAGCATCAAACAAAACAGCTGCTCCACTGATTAACGGAGGAACCCGGACCCAGTGGGTGGAAGGTTTACTGAACCCCGGGTTCTACCATGTGGAACCGGCTCCCAGCTCTGCTCCTTCTCTCGTTTCAGTGTAATTTCATTCTATTACTACATGACCGTGATGATGGTTCCTCTTGTAGCCTCTGTTCTCTGTTTATATATGAACTGTCTGTAGATCCAAGAACCTGTCTGTCCTATCTCCTCTTTCTGTCCCCTCACCCCAACCGGGACAGCAGGAAGACCACCTCTGAGCCTGGTTCTGCAGGGTTCTCCTCCTCTGAGCCTGGTTCTGCAGGGTTCTCCTCCTCTGAGCCTGGTTCTGCAGGGTTCTCCTCTGAGCCTGGTTCTGCAGGGTTCTCCTCCTCTGAGCCTGGTACGAGGGGGTACCCAAAAGAAACCGGAATTTGGTCAGAAAATAATGAGTTTGGACTTCTGGCCGTCAGATGTGCTACAGGTAAGCCTCGTGCATATCTGTGAAAAAGCTGAGCTCCCAGCGCCAGATGTCGGCGCGTCAGGTCCGCTCAGCCGTGAAAACAATGCTGAGCTGCTTCTTGGCTGTCCAGGGTCTTGTCCACAGCGAGTCTGTCCCTCCAGGTCAGACTGTAAACCAGGACTACTACAGGAAGTCCTCAGACGCTCCGTGAGGATGTGAGGAGGAAGCAGAGCGTCGTGGCGGAGTGGAGCCGGTTGATCCACCACCACAGAGCGCCAGCGGACACGGCGCTGCGCCTCACGCAGTTTCTGGAGAAGAATGAGATGAATCTCCTCTCCCATCCGCCTGATTCTCCAGATGAAGCCTCCAGGGACTTTTTCTTGTTCCCCAGGTTGAAGAAGCAGCTGAAGGGACAGCGGTTTGCAGATGTGGAGGAGGGGACAGACAAATCACAGCCGGCCCTGAATGGCACAATTATGCACGGGTCTGACGACGCATTGGTGAAGTGGGAGACACGGCTGGAGCGCTGCATTAATGCAGATGGAGATTATTTTGAAGGCGACGGTGATGTTTTATTTTGAAATGTCAGAAATAAAAAGTTAGTCAAAATCCGGGAACTTTTGGGTACGCCCTCGTATAGTGGTATATCCGTCCCTGGGAGAGGGATCCCTCCATACTGTGGTTCTCCCCAAGATTTCTTCTTCTCCCACTGGGTTTCTGGAGTTTTTTCTTGCCGGATGTGAGGGTCTAAGGCGGTGGTTGCTTCGTTTTGTCTCGTTACTGTGAATCTGACATATTAACATGATGCTTATTCACTGTTTTTATTGTTTTAACATTCTAACAGTTCAGTCACTGACGAGCTGCTGTGGACTGTTCATGCCACCATGTTTATTGGTCTGATGTCAACGTTCTCACTCTGTTCTGTCTGTGGACTGTTTATATCGACACTACACTGTGATTCATTGTTAGTATCAAAGTCTTGATCAATCTTTGATATTTTTTACCAACCAATGTAACATCTTGAAGCCTCTGAGGCAACTGTTGTTGTGATACTGGGCTGTACAAAAATACATTGATTGATATAGTGTTTAAATGAAGTTTGGTCCCAAAATGACAAAGATGACTCTGATAGGCGTGTTCATGGTGTACAAGGAACCACAGATTAAAACCACATCGGCCACCGTGATATTACAATGCATTTATTAAAGCTGAAAATTTCAATTAACTTGTTTCAGTCTTTATTAAGAAGGCATCAGACCTGAATTCTAGAGAAGCTCAATTCAGTTTCTGTCTGAAAAGTGATGTGATCTGGATCTTAGTACCAGATGGTCTTCAGACAAGGTGCTTTCACACCTACAGCATCTGGTCCGCTTGAAGCGGACTAGAGTCCCCAACTCCTGCAGGTTCGGTTCGTACGCGCTGGTGTGAAAGCAGACCAGTTAGTTTTGGTCCGGGACAAAGAACCGCACCGAGACCTCCTCGAGGAGGTGGTCTCGGTGCGGTCTCGGCGCGGTCCGCTGCTGGTGTGAAAGTTGACCAGCCTCGGTCTTGTCCGCTCTGTTGTGGAGAAGGCTTTTTGGTCGGTGGAGGCTTCCGTCGCAAGCCGCGCAGCACATCACGTCACACATGCTGGCCAATCAGGGTTCACTTCCGCCACCCAAAACACATTATTATGTGAACAGCGCCACCAAGGGGCAGGAGGGTCATAGTGGATAGTTCATCTGCAAAAACAAGAGGTGTGAATGCGAACCGAACCACCTGACAGCTGCAACATTTATGAATAATTTATGTCCGAACCGAACCACTCTAGCGGACTAGTAGGTGTGAAAGCACCCAAGACCATGGTTCACCTGAGACCAGACCGAGAATAGAAAACGTTTAGAGTGAGAACCCACTACACTAATTCTTTTAAACAGACAGATCAGAGCAGGAGCTCACCAGTGAGAGACATGGATCCATCTGGACCCCCCCCCCCCCCCCCCCCCCCCGCCGCCGGCATGCGACCCAGACACGGTCAGATCATACATATTCTCTTTATATTCAGGTTAAAAAAAAAAAACAAACCCTGTTAAGGTTGCAAAGGTTGTATGGCTGTAAAGTTGAAAAAGCTCAGAAGGAACAGATGAGATCAAGTGTGGCTGATTCAGCTCTGCTTCAGGCAACATTCATGAAAGAATCCGATCCAGCGTGACTCTGCTGGGGTTTTCCTCATCAGCAGCATCAGCTGTTTTCAGATGTCGTCTGGTTTTCTTCTTCATGTGATGAAATCTGCAAAGAAAAGACATTTAATCTGTGAGATGGGAGAAGAACAACAGGGACTTTTGTTTCGCAGCTCAGAGAGGAAGTCCCATGACCTCTTTTTATGGACCACATTATGTTTTCTGGAAGAGCGCACCTCACAGGATGGCACATGACTTGGGAGGCCTGAAGGGGTTGTCGCTGGAGGGCACCCCCATGAGCAGCGGGTCTTTATGGGCATTCTGCAGACAGAAGGTCTTCAGCTCTGCAGCAGCCTGAGAAACCTGAACACAGATCCGCACCACAAACAAATTCAAAATGAGCGAAATGTTCAAAAATGATTTATCAGACTTACAAGCTGCATGTTTACATACCAGATTGTGTACTGACAGAACAAATGCTGAAACAAAGAGTCCAAACACTGGTGTTAAGGAAAATATTTAATTAAAACTGCTGTCAGGAACTAAGAATTTTATTCATTACATCTTTTAAAGGTATAATGGACGATTTTCTCGAAAAAGTCGAAGCCAAACGTCTGTTACTCGCTGTTTGAAAACGCGCATGCGCCAGACCGTCCTGCCTGCTCTGCTGCTCCTACGAGGGTGCTTGACGGCGTGACGCAAGCATTTCTTCAGCGTGACGGACGTGTCGGAGGACCAATAGTTGACGCTATCATCACGCCATTCATTGGCTCAAACATCGTCCATTATACCTTTAATAGGAACAGCGAGAAGCTGCCACCTCTGAGCCTGGTTCTGCAGGGTTCTGCTCCTCTGAGCCTGGTTCTGCAGGGTTCTCCTCCTCTGAGCCTGGTTCTGCAGGGTTCTCCTCCTCTGAGCCTGGTTCTGCAGGGTTCTCCTCCTCTGAGTCTGGTTCTGCAGGGTTCTCCTCTGAGCCTGGTTCTGCAGGGTTCTCCTCCTCTGAGCCTGGTTCTGCAGGGTTCTCCTCCTCTGAGCCTGGTTCTGCAGGGTTCTCCTCTGAGCCTGGTTCTGCAGGGTTCTCCTCCTCTGAGTCTGGTTCTGCAGGGTTCTCCTCCTCTGAGCCTGGTTCTGCAGGGTTCTCCTCCTCTGAGCCTGGTTCTGCAGGGTTCTCCTCCTCTCAGCCTGGTTCTGCAGGGTTCTCCTCCTCTGAGCCTGGTTCTGCAGGGTTCTCCTCCTCTGAGCCTGGTTCTGCAGGGTTCTCCTCCTCTGAGCCTGGTTCTGCAGGGTTCTCCTCCTCTGAGTCTGGTTCTGCAGGGTTCTCCTCCTCTGAGCCTGGTTCTGCAGGGTTCTCCTCCTCTGAGCCTGGTTCTGCAGGGTTCTCCTCTGAGCCTGGTTCTGCAGGGTTCTCCTCTGAGCCTGGTTCTGCAGGGTTCTCCTCCTCTGAGCCTGGTTCTGCAGGGTTCTCCTCCTCTGAGCCTGGTTCTGCAGGGTTCTCCTCCTCTGAGCCTGGTTCTGCAGGGTTCTCCTCTGAGTCTGGTTCTGCAGGGTTCTCCTCCTCTGAGCCTGGTTCTGCAGGGTTCTCCTCTGAGCCTGGTTCTGCAGGGTTCTCCTCCTCTGAGCCTGGTTCTGCAGGGTTCTCCTCTGAGCCTGGTTCTGCAGGGTTCTCCTCCTCTGAGTCTGGTTCTGCAGGGTTCTTCCTGTTAAAAGCAGTTCTTCCTTCGCTCAGCCTCTTCCTTCTCATGTGGATCTGTTGGGTTTTCTCTATTAAAGTGTCTGGAAATGATTGTTATAGTTGGCGTTTTATAAATAAAGCTGAACTGAATTAATACATGTAGTTTACTGATCAGCTGACAGAAAAAACACTGCCTTGTTACTAAACACGTCTTGCCAGTTAGAGTTATTTTCCACATGACAAATTTAGAAAGGTTTTCGTTCACTTTTCTGAAGAAGAATATAAAATCTGTCCAAGCAGGATGATTTGATTTCATCTTCACTTTAAGAAAATGACGTTTTTCCTCCTTAAATTGTCTTGAGATGACAACCAGTGGCGAGCCAGAGGTCTGTGTTCTTGCAGTCCACAGGCTCCACCATGGCATGTGTCTGAGGACAGAGGAACATCCTGTGTTTCTGGGGTATGAGGAGACTGCACAGACTGGGGCTCGTCGATTGGTTCTCTAACGCCAGTAGGTCTCCCTGCTGACGTTCTGATGCCGCACACAGGCTGCCCCATCGCCCCACCCCCCCTGTAGGGCATGAAAGTGCTGCCGTACCCGGACTGGCTGTTGTGTGTGCTGTCGCGAGCTCGGTGGTCCGGGATACCTCCGGGCCCGCTGCTTATGTGGCTCAGCTCGGCCTCAGGGTCCATCCAGAGAGGTCTCGTCTGAACCCCTCTCAGAGGGTGACCTTCACTGGGGAATAGGGGTCACGGGGGAACGGCCATCCCCTTACAGGGTGGACAATGTTCTTTACCTCCTCATAGTTTCCTCACATACGCCGCTTTCATGCAGACTTCCAGGTGGACAGACGTCCATGACAGCAGTGGTCCTCCTGGGTCTGCCGTCACTGCGCCCCCTGCAGGGCTGGCTGAACGGCTGCCACTCCGAGGAGTCCACCCACGGTCCACTTTGGTTCTCTCTGAGGGGACCCAGCGGCCCTCTGGGTCAGGACGCTCTGGCACACCGTGGCCAGAGCGCCTCCTTACTACATGTTCAGGATAAATCTATGAAAGGCTCCCCCTTCATGGAGAGATGCAATTATTTCAGTGATTCCCAAAGAGGGGAAGGATAAGCTGCATTGTAGTAACTACCGCCCAGTGAGTGTGTTAAATATTGATTATAAATTGTTTACTGCCATAATTTCACAGAGACTTGAGAATATTCTACCAGACATAATACATAAGGATCAGACAGGCTTCATCAGACAGAGACAAACCCAAGACAACATCAGAAAAACATATTTTGAATTATACCATTAAGCAAAAAATTGAGACTCTTATACTTAGTTTAGACGCAGAGAAGGCGTTTGACTCAGTCAGGTGGTCGTTTCTATATAAAGTAATGTCTAAATTTGGTTTCCACCAGACCCTCATAGATGTAATTGCTGCTTTGTATGATAGACCATCAGCTCGGATAAAAATTAATGGAGATTTATCAGATTCTTTCACTCTGGAAAGAGGTACAAGACAAGGCTGCTGTGTTTCGCCACTCCTCTTTGCCCTTTTTGTAGAGCCATTAAGTCAATGGATAAGGCAGAGGTCTGATATAACAGGAGTGTTGTTGACATCTGGTGAACAAAAGTTGTCCTTATTTGCAGATGATTTATTGTTGACTTTAACAAACCCAACACAAACTCTGCCAGTATTAATGGAAATGATTAAGGAACACAGCTCATTGTCGGGCCACAAGATTAATGTTAACAAGACTCAGGTCTTAACTGTAAACTACAGCCCACCAAGCAAGATCAGGAACTTATACGGATGGAATTGGGAATCAGAATCTGTAAAATACTTAGGGGTCATTCTAACTAAGAAGTTTTGATGTTTGAGGCCAACTATGAATCCTTAACCTTAAAGTTAAAGTCAGACATACAAAGATGGAATTTGATCCCTTTTTTGAATTTGTATTCCAGAATAGAATCTGTCAGAATGAACATTCTCCCACGCTGACTGTATTTGTTTCAGTGTTTACCAACCAATCCAGATACCGGAAAGGCAATTTGTAGAATGGGACAGATTAATATCACAATACATCTGGCAAGGGAAAAGAGCGAGAGTAAAGTACAGATTCCTGCAGCTGAAGAAGGAAAAAGGAGGTCTGGGTCTTCCCAATCTGCAGGACTACTACTGGGCAGCTCAGCTGAGACCATTAATCTGTCTATGCTCGAAATCTTACACAGCTGGATGGAAGGATCTAGAAGGTACATCGGTGGGAGGAACACCTTTAATATCTGTCTTAATGGACAAAGATTTACAAGAACAGTTGATGCCTGATTCACTGTTACATACCGTGTTAGATTCCTGGAAAAAGATAGTTAAAATTGGTAAACTGGGTAAACAGATGAAAATGTTAAGGTGGTGTGCATGTGATTCAGCCTTTAAGCCAAACAAGACGGACGGAAGATTCAAAAGTTGGATCAAGAAGGGCTTAACCAATTATTATACATTTCTCCAGAAGGGGGTGTTTCAGAGCTTTGAGGAACTTCAGAGATCTCATGGGTTGGAAAAGGATGATTTCTACAGATATTTGCAGGTCAGAAACTATTTTAATCAAAATCTTCGAGAAATGAGTGAATCAAACGAATCAGGATTTTTTAATGTGTTTCAGAGGTTATTGAAATGGGGTTCATGCACTAAAGTGGTGTCCAGGCTTTATGATGGTATTCAACTATCTCCACAGGATGACACGGACCACATAAGGAAGAAGTGGGAAAAAGAAGGTCATCTGTTTATTTCATTTGAATGCTGGGAAAAGATCTACAAATTACAATGGATGACTTCAAGCTCCGACACATGGAGGGAATTCGGTTGGAAAAACATTGTTAGATTTTTTGTTACTCCTGCCCAGAAAAAATATCAGGAGGGAATGGACACATGTTGGAGACTCTGCTCAACAACAAAGGCAAATCATCATCATATTTTCTGGAGTTGTCCAGTGATCAAACCTTTCTGGGAGCAGCTGTGTGAACATTTAAACAACATCTTCACTGAAAAAATCGCTTGTAAATTTGAAGTGCTTTATTTAGGTGACATTTTATGGGACAACTGGACTTTGATAAAAAGCTACTGTCAATGCTTCTGGCAGCAAGCAAAAAGACTATTACTAGGAAATGGTTAAAGCCTGAAGCACCCAGTATTCAAGATTGGATCAATATTGTACAGGAAATTTATGTTATGGAGAAACTGTCATTTTCTTTAAGAGGTCAGAAGGAATGTTTTTTTGAGATGTGGTCATAGTGGATTAACTATATTAAGCCTGTATTATCTGTTGAATGAACAATCTCGGTTATATGAATAGCTCTCATACATTTTGATCTTTGTTCTTGGCTGTATAAAGATACATACGTTGTGATCCTTTCATATTTGAGACAAAGTGGAGTAAGCCCTCTCCTCCCAGCCTCTGGTATAGTTCTACTTTTGATTTTACTTTTGACTAGTTTGAACTTGTGTTGTTTTGTTTTTCTTACAAAATTCTGGATTAGTGAGGAGCATATATGTGCCCACAGTGGAAGTCTGTACACGGTTTTGTGCCCAAGTGATATGTTCTTTGCTCTTCCAATGAAACAATAAAATTAAAAAAAAAAAAAAAAATCTATGAAAGGCTTCTGACGCTCACAGTGAAAAAACATTTCGCAATTTCACCTCTCGCTTCTCAAGAGACGACATTTCTCCCCTGTGTTCTATTCTGACATCGTGGCAGAGTGTGGTTCTCCTCCTGTTCCAGGCTGAAATCCTGGCAGTGGTTTTCCTCCCACGTCTGCAGCCTGATGTGATCCACATGACTCTTTTCCTCCTCATGTGCTCGACTCCAGCAGCGTCCTCGTCAGACAGCTGACTTGTCCTCACTGGACTTCACTCATCTTTGTCCTACATTTCCTTTGGTTTTGTTTTGTCCTGGTTTCAGTTTGTTAGAGTCCAGCCAGGTCCAATATTCTGGACTCGAAACAATACATTCTTTCTCTTCGAGGCCCGGTGTCAAACATAGAGCCCGCGGACCCAGCCTGGTCCATGGAGCCATATGAACAAATGTAAAAGTGTTAAAGAAGAGAGGGATGATGGAAACTGCTGTGCTTTATTTGCTGGAGCAGAGTGTTTCCATGAGAACGACTGAGGCAGAGAGAAGCAGACGGTGACCGTGGGTTAGAGGAAACATGAAAAATCATCCAGCTTGGCTGTGAAGACAGAGGATTTCAGATCTGGCTGCAGCTTCACAGTCAGTCTTTGAAATGGAAAATTAACTTTTGAATGTCAGTCTTTGATTTGCGTCTTTAAAACGGGATGATATTGTAATTGTACAAATTACGCTTTAATTCTTTTTTGTTGAATTTTGTCTAGTCTTAAAAAATAATTACGTTATTTACTTTTTTAAAAATCAGGGGGAAGCCACTCGGAGGTTATTTATTCATTATTATGGGGACATTTGTATTGAGCTGTGTGAACTAGTCTGGTCACTTTCGAGTTTAAAAATACAGAATTTGAGAGAAGAAACTTCAAATCATCTTTAGTTTGATCTTTTTCCAGGACTTCTCATCATCTCTCTCTCACACACTCTCACACACACACACACACACACACACACACACACACACACACACACACACACACAGTCACACTGTCAGCTGTGGATCACAGTGGGTTCAGTGATCGTAGAGCCGTTTCCTTCAGTTCAGTTGAAGCATGAAGACACATTTGAGCGGGACTGAAGAGTTTGAGACAGTGGCTGCAGAGTGTGTGTGAGAGTGTGTGTAGGCCGGAGGAGCTCTCACCTTGATCCTGCGGACGCTGGCCTCCACCCGCAGCTGCTTGACCGCCTTCTGGGCCAGGACCAGGCTGCTGCTGGCAGAGCTGCTGCTGGACATGACCGCCGCCTCCTGCTGCTCAGCGCCACTGCTGAGCTCTCCGGGGCCGACGGGGAGCCCCGCCCACCTCCTCACCCTCCGCTCACCGCGGGACTCATCGGTCCCTCCAGGGACAGACACACTGCTTCTGAGCTGCTGAAGACCGTGATGGGGACTTGGTAGATCATGTGACATGAATAAGGCAAAGGGCTGCGCTGACACTCCTTCAGGGCTTCATACTGGATTCACAAATACAACACAACACACACACTCACACATTCTAAACCACAGGGGGACATCCGGATTTACGAGTCACCTGTCTGGTCCTGTCCAGTCTCCCAGGTCCCCGTCCTCGCTCTGGTCCTGTCAGATTGTGTGCCGCTGGACTCTCAGGTCTGCATTCAGCCGAAATGAGCGATTTTGCAGAGATGATGTCCCGCGCTGAAGCTCCCCTGCCGTGGCCCCCGCTAAATCGGTTGGATCTAAATAACTTCTGGAGGACTCCGAGCTGCACAATTTTTGTCTGAGTGAGTATATGAGCATGACACACCTAGAAATAAGGTCCAGGTGTCAAAAAACCGGAGTTACCCTTTAAAATCTCATTTATTTGCACTGGCTTTTAACACGAGCTGAGCTGGACATTTTTGCACCTTAAAGCTCATGTCCGGAGTTTTGAAAGAGAGAGGTTTTTTTAATCCAACGTCTCAGGTTCCGCCTCCCTCTACTTTCATGAGCGACCAAGCCACGCCCCTTTAATTGCGCACACTATTATCTGTGGGGTGAAAATGAGAGCCTCTGAGTCCTGCAGTCCTGTCAGCAGCTTCTGGAGTCCCATGAGCCACCAGGGCTCGATAGGACTCCTTCTTCAGCTGGACGGCAGCCCTTACTTCCCGTCTCCATCACCGGGTTCGGGGGTTGCCGCCACAGCAGGTACCGGAGACCTTACCACCACAGCTCCGGGCAGCTGCCTCGACAATGGAGATGGAGAACATGGAGAACACGATCCACTGGGACTCCATGTCCCCAGCCTCCCTCGGGACATGAGAGAAGCTCTCCCGGAGGTGGGAGTTGAAATCCCTGCTGACAGAGGGTTCCACCAGACGTTCCCAACAGACCCTCACAACACGTTTGGGTCTGCCAAGTCTGTCCGGGTTCCTCCTCCACCAGCGAATCCAACTCACCACCAGGGGGAAACCGGTCCACAGCTCTGCTCCTCTCTTCACCCGAGTGTCCAAAACACGAGGTCAGAGGTCAGATGACACGACAACAATGTCAATCATCGACCTCTGACCTACGGTGTCCTGGTGCCAAGTGCACTTATGGACCCCTGTGCTCCAACATGGTGTTTGTTATGGACAAACTGTGGCTAGCACAGAAGTCCAGTAGCAGAACACCACTGGGTTCAGATCAGAGAGGCCCCCGGCTGCGCCATACCGGGCGACGTCACAGACCTAGATTTTAACCTTATCATAGGAGCTTTTGACCTTTCCCTTAGTCTGGCCCATCACCCAGGACCTGTTTACCATGGGAGACCCTACCGGGGGCATAAAGCCTCCAACAACATAGCTCCTGGGATCATGTGGACACTCAAACTCCCCCACCACTTTAAAGGAATACTCTGAAGATTTTGGACCCACGCCCTATCCCGATCATTTACACAGTGAGATAAGCTCATAAATAGCTTTATTGTGTCCATTCCTCCAGTGGCTGGATCCCAGCTGTTAGCATCGTAGTTAGCTTAGCTCAACTGCTAGAGGTGAAGAGGAAACAGAGCCGGACTGAGAAAGTGGACAAAATCCTCCTTCCAGTGGTCCAGGGGACGGTGTATTAGCACGCGAAGTAAATCCGAATGGCTATAAAACATTTTAAAAGATGTGTTATCTTGTCAGTCCGTTAAAATAACGTTTTGATACACAGACCTGCGCATGGCAGAGCTCCGCGGAAGGATATACCGGAGCACAGCAGTAGAAGCATGGACTCAGCCGCTGTGCGCCAGTATATCCTTTCGCAGTAGTAATCCTGCTGAATGTCACCCGGGTTAACAAGGTTCATGGCAGGCGTTGTGGAACCGGGACATCCTGATGCTGTTGGCCACTGGACACCAGGACATATGAGAGGACACATCAATCTTTTGTAGAGGACAAAGACCAACAGGCACGTCCTCATGTCAAAGCAACAGAATTTATTCACACTTCTTTTCATCCATAGTGCAATGTGTAGTACACAAGTATTTAAATATCTGAATCAAAGTGAACACTTAGCTTCCACTACACATCATCTATGTTCCAGGAAATACACTGCTTCAGAGACACAGCTACAGGTACGGTACAGAGGAATCTGACCTCAGTCAAAACTCTCACAGAAGCTCTGCGATGAGGACCATATGGACACAGTGTGAACACAGTCTGTGCAAAACTTACAAACTATGCCATCACAAATACTAAAGTGACAATACTGATATAAAATCAAGCTCACTGTGGCACATCGACAAAACGCCAAAAACATCATGAGGTGAGCCGCTTGTGCACCGAGGCCAAACGACAGCGACAGTAGAACAGAACCGCGAGGCTGAAACGGCGGGCTTCAGGAAGACACGCTGCAGGACGCTGCAGGACGCCGCAGGACGCTGCAGGACACAGCAGGACGCTGCAGGGCGCTGCAGGACGCTGCAGGGCGCTGCAGGACGCTGCAGGGCGCTGCAGGACGCTGCAGGGCGCTGCAGGACGCTGCAGGATGCTGCAGGACACAGCAGGACGCTGCAGGGCGCTGCAGGACGCTGCAGGACGCCGCAGGACACAGCAGGACGCTGCAGGGCGCTGCAGAACACTGCAGGACGCTGAAGGACACAGCAGGACGCTGCAGGGCGCTGCAGGACGCTGCAGGTCCCCCACTAGAGGCTGTTTGGACTCAGAGACTTCCTACTGACGAACATGCAGCACTTAAATATGACTTTCCTAAAGACTTTCCCTTGTCCTCAGCAGTCCTCACCCCCCGTCCCCGCCAGTCCTCAACCCCCCCAACCAGTCCTCATCCCTCCATCCCCCCCGTCCCCGTCTCTGCCTTCCTTCTCTGCTGTGAGTCGGCCCTGCTCTGACCCTGGACCAGTTACAGAGTCTCTGGTTTGAGGACATGACAGAGACAGGTTGGACCAGCTGACTGGCTGACATGGACCGTCCTCCTGTCTCTCACTCCATCCGGCAGTAATGTCCGTCAGCACTGCAGCGTCCAGCCTGTCCTTGTCCCAGCCTCCTGGTTTCTGTCAGTCCCTGCAGCAGCGTCGTCTGCTGGACTGAGGACAGACTGGAGACGAGAGCGAGCGTCTCACGGTTTATCATGCGATGCGTCTCCAACAGAAAACCTTTTCAGATGCTTGTAGAGGATAAAGAGCAAAGACAGCCGCTGCTGCCTTTAGAGGATGAAGGACGCAGCGACTGTCCTCTGGCATGAAGAGGACATCCGTCACCAGCACCAGGATGTCTCCATAAACCCAGCCGACGTGTCCCTCACAGAGACGTGTCAAACTGAAGGGACAGGAATAGAATCAGACTGGAGCTCCACCACATCACACTGAAGAGAACTGCTGCAGCTCACGTCCACAGACGGACTCAAAGGTGTGGACGTCCAGGTGTAAATGTCCCCCTGGACACTCAGACTGTGGGGCTGTGTCTTCACACCTGGTGAGCTTCTGGGTCATTACACACACACACACACACACGAAGCGCAGCGCTTTGGCACGGTGTGTAGAAAGCTGTGGGCCGGCAGGAGTCTGACCAGCGGAGGTGGAAACATGAGTGTGTGTGTTGAGTGAGTGTGTGTGGTGTGTGAGAACATCCATGGCCGAGCAGCTCCACCACACACACCAGGGACTCCCAGCTTTAAACCACCAGGCCCTGCTCTGACTCCGAGTCGCTCTGTTACCCATGATCCTCTGCTGGAAGATCCTCCATCTTTTAGAAATCAGGACTAAAAACTGTGTGAACACAACTTCCACGTGTGGAGTGAAGCACGACGGTGTGATTAGCACACTGACACTGGACTGTGGTGAATATGAGTGTGTGTGAGTGAATGTGTGTGTGAATGTGTGTTTAATTCTTGATCTCCAGGATGGAGGGGTTGTGGTCGAGGATGGCCAGGATGATCTTGTCCATGTACTGCCGCAGACGCAGGTTGATCTCCTCCTGCTCCTTCAGGGCGTCCACCAGCTGAGGGAGGCAGATGAAACCGGTGAGCTCCTCAGTGCCGCTGAGCAAACGCTGCCCAGGTCCGGAGGACCTGGAGGACTCACCTCGTCTCTGGAGGCGTTGTCGATCTCGGCTGCCAGGCACTGAGCCTTGGTCTGGCAGGAAAACAGGTTTTTAGCCTCGTACAGACTCAGACTGAGGATCTGAGCGTTCAGGTCGTCGTTCTGGTCCCGCAGCTTGAAGTTCTCCTGAGAACACACACACCGGATCAGAGGAGATCCACCGGGGACGCCTCCATCACCGACCCCGTCTCCATGCAAAGGTAGCACATGCAGTTCCTCAGTATGGCCGCCGTCATGAGGTGGGAGGTTCAGAGTGTTCAGAGCAGTGAGGAGCAGGGGTCACGGTCCAGTTCTGCTTCCTGCTCGTTTCATAAAGTCTCCTCAGAGCTCAGTATGCATCATGACCAGCAGGGGGCGCCTGCTCAAAACTCACAATCCAATGAAATGTATCCACCATGTTGACTGTGAGCCTTAACAGCTGAACTCAGTCTGCTGTTTGAATCGTTTCATCTGTCTGAGACACTGAGACAGCTTCTTTAGCATTTAGCAGCTTTTAGCAGCATTTAGCAGCATTTAGCAGCTTTTAGCAGCATTTAGCAGCTTTTAGCAGCATTTAGCAGCATTTAGCAGCTTTTAGCAGCATTTAGCAGCTTTTAGCAGCATTTAGCAGCATTTAGCAGCTTTTAGCAGCATTTAGCAGCTTTTAGCAGCATTTAGCAGTATTTAGCAGCTTCTTTAGCATTTAGCAGCATTTAGCAGCTTTTAGCAGCATTTAGCAGTATTTAGCAGCTTCTTTAGCATTTAGCAGCTTTTAGCAGCATTTAGCAGCATTTAGCAGCTTTTAGCAGCATTTAGCAGCTTTTAGCAGCATTTAGCAGTATTTAGCAGCTTCTTTAGCATTTAGCAGCATTTAGCAGCTTTTAACAGCTTTCAGCAGCTTTTAGCAGCTTTTAGCTGCATTTAGCAGCTTTTCGTAGCTTTTAAAACCTTTTAGCAGCATTTAGCAGCTTTTAAAAGCTTTTAGCAGCTTTTAGCAGCATTTAGCAGCATTTAGCAGCTTTTCGCAGCTTTTAGCAACTTTTAGCAGCATTTAGCAGCATTTAGCAGCTTTTGGCAACATTTAGCAGCATTTAGCAGCTTTTAGCAGCTTATAACAGCTTTTAGCAGCATTTAGCAGCTTTTAGCAGCTTTTAGAAGCATTTAGCAGCATTTAGCAGCTTTTAGCAGCTTTTGGCAACATTTAGCAACATTTAGCAGCTTTTAGCAGCTTTTAACAGCTTTTAGCAGCTTTTAGCAGTATTTAGCAGCATTTAGCAGCATTTAGCAGCTTTTAGCAGCTTATAACAGCTTTTAGCAGCATTTAGCGGCTTTTAGCAGCTTTTGGCAACATTTAGCAGCATTTAGCAGCTTTTAGCAGCTTTTGGCAACATTTAGCAGCATTTAGCAGCTTTTAGCAGCTTATAACAGCTTTTAGCAGCATTTAGCAGCTTTTAGCAGCTTTTAGCAGCATTTAGCAGCATTTAGCAGCTTTTAGCAGCTTTTGGCAAAATTTAGCAACATTTAGCAGCTTTTAGCAGCTTTTAACAGCTTTTAGCAGCATTTAGCAGCATTTAGCAGCTTTTAGCAGCTTTTAGCAGTATTTAGCAGCATTTAGCAGCTTTTAGCAGCTTTTAGCAGTATTTAGCAGCATTTAGCAGCTTTTAGCAGCTTTTGGCAACATTTAGCAGCATTTAGCAGCTTTTAGCAGCTTTTAGCAGCATTTAGCAACATTTAGCAGCATTTAGCAGCATTTAGCAGCTTTTAGCAGCTTTTAGCAGTATTTAGCAGCATTTAGCAGCTTTTAGCAGCTTTTGGCAACATTTAGCAGCATTTAGCAGCTTATAACAGCTTTTAGCAGCATTTAGCGGCTTTTAGCAGCTTTTGGCAACATTTAGCAGCATTTAGCAGCTTTTAGCAGCATTTAGCGGCTTTTAGCAGCTTTTAGCAGCTTTTAGCAGCATTTAGCGGCTTTTAGCAGCTTTTAGCAGCTTTTAACAGCTTTTAACAGTATTTAGCAGCTTTTAGCAGCTTTTAGCAGCTTTTAGCAGCATTTAGCGGCTTTTAGCAGCTTTTAGCAGCTTTTAGCAGCATTTAGCGGCTTTTAGCAGCTTTAAACAGCTTTTAACAGTATTTAGCAGCTTTTAGCAGCTTTAAACAGCTTTTAACAGTATTTAGCAGCTTTTAGCAGCTTTTAGCAGCTTTTAGAAGCATTCAGTGTTTCATCTGCTACTGAACACAGCTCGGGTTCACTAGTTAATTGACACAGTTGGGGACAGATGTTGCAGGACACACAGATGTGACAGCTGATGAACTTGAGAAAACCTGTTTCAGCCTCTTCACTTCATGCTCCATCTCCATCTCGCGGGTCTTGGCAGCCAGACCCTTTCCTTTCCCCGGATGCTCCATCTCCAGCTTGAACAGCTGCAGGTACTCCAGCTCGCGCCGCAGATCGTCAATCAGCTGCACACAGGACATTCAGTGATTCAGCGGCTCAACATTTCTGTCCCGTCCCTCATCCGTCTGCAGACTGCAGAGGAAACACACTTCCACTCATCTCTGGTGATTTTATCTGTAGGGTTCCCTCCCATTCCCAAAGCAGCAGCTTCACCAAAACCCAACAAAACGACTGTAAAACACAAAGAAGCATATTTTTTCATTCAATCTGAAATTGTGAAAACTCCGCTCACCTCCTGCATGGCCTCTTTCTCCTTCTTAAACTCGTGGCGGTTCTGCCACAGCTTGTCCATGATCTTCCGGTACAGGTCCATCTCGTCATTCAGCCTCAGACTGGTGTCCTCCAGCTTGTCCGTCATCTTCTGCTTCTCCTGCAGACACCAGCTCATTTTCAGTTCTGAGAGTGAGGCCATGCAGAGACCCTGAGCAGAGGACGGGGTGTTCCCTGATGGGACGATCCATCATGGGGCGCTCCGCAACGGGGCGTTCCCTGATGGAACGATCCATCATGGGGGGCTCCGCGACGGGGCGTTCCCTGATGGGTTGTACCATGTCACTGTTTCTATTGTTTTTCTCTTCACGTAGAGACTGAACAAAAGTCGGAGTCAGATTCCTCAACTGTCATGAACAAACTTGGCCAATAAAGCTGATTCCGAGTCTGATAATGGGACATTCTCTTGTAACAATTCGCCCGTCGTTTCCAGGACGATCTTGCCACTACGCTTAAAGAGGACACGGGCGGGAAACACCAATCAGCCGGGGTGATTAACTAGGAGATGACGAACTTAAGATTGGTCATAAAGCAACATTTATTCTAACAAAAACCCCTCCCAACAGAAAACAAGCCACCCGCCGCTCGGGCGCTCCTCCTTAAAAACTAAACAGAAAAACGCCGCACAACGCGGGAAGTCCAAAAATAAACAGAAAGGGCTCAAGAAAGTCCTGTCTTCTCCCTTCCCAATGTTCCCCAAAGTTTGAGGCGCACGTCCCTGCACGGGGACCGACTGAGAGGCCGGCGGCCGATAATTACTCACGCCCGGCCAAGTCCAAAGACCTCTCGTCCCCGCTGCTCCTCCTCTCCAGCCCGGTGGCTCCGTGGCAAGCAATTATAATTCCCAAGAGCACAAGGTTATAATCCTTTTGTGGCAGCTCCTCCGGGTAACGCTCCACGGCCTCGCTCCTCCGGCAGGTGAGTTTCCCTCCAGGACGGCGTGTGACGTCACTCCCCTCTTGCGGCAGGTGACCCCATACCGATGTCCAGGTAATTACGTCCTTGTCACGGTTTCCAATCACAAAACCGTGCCCCAGATTAAATGGCCACAGTGACCCAAGTCTAGCACATGACGATGACAGCACAGGAAGCACATTTTATCACCCCTGCTGGGTGAAACACGTAAGGACCTCCGTGGTCGTTACACTCTGAAGGGGTGTTTCACCATGGGGTGTTCCAGGACGGGCCATTCCAGGACGGCCCATTCCAGGACGGGCCATTCCAGGGCAGGCCGTTCCAGGGCCGTTGTGATTGTTGTTGGCCTGTGCAGGTCTTCTAAAGTGTTCTCTTCTCTTTAGCTCCAGGTCCAGAACTGTTATTCAGACAGACTGTTGATAGACGGTCTCCTCCTCCTCATGTTGTTTCCAGTGATTATTGTTGATATTATTATTATTTCAGTAACTGTCCATAAACACTGATTTAATTCTTCTTTATAGCTTCATCTCATCTGCCATTAAGGACTTTCTTTCAATCCTATGGATCGTTTCTGTTCCACAGTGAGGGGAAACACTAAAGACAGGATTCACCGCCTCCATCCTGAGTGAGAAACCTGGACCAGATGCTCTTTGAATCCTCTCGGGAAACTCTCAAGCAGAGCTTGGATTTCCCTGCAGAATTTGACCCTGGACTGGACCTACTAAGGTGGTGCAGTCAGGACCGGCTGACCAGCGGCGCCGTCAGACAGCTTCCTGTCTGAGACAGAGGCATAAGCATTCACATCATTCTGCTGTTTCTGCTGTGTTTCTTCTCTTTAGAGTGTGTGTGTGTGTGTGTGTGTGTGTGTGTGTGTGTGTGTGTGTGTGTGTTCTTGTATTTCTATCCTTGTCGGGGCCAAATGTCCCCACAAGGATAGCAAAACGTGGAACGACGTGCCTTGTGGGGACCTTTTTCCGGTCCTAAGTAGGAGAAACAGTGTTTTCTTGACCATGTTGTTGTTACTGAAAAAAGTAAAAGTGCAAAAACATTTCTTTAGGGTTAGGCTTTGTTGTGGTGTGGGTTAGGGTTAGGGTAAGGGTCAGGGTTAGGGGCCAGACATGAATGGGAGTCAATGGACGGTCCCCACAAGGATAGAAATACAAGACTGTGTGTGTGTGTGTGTGTGTGTGTGTGTGTGTGTGTGTGTGTGCATGTCGGGGAATGAAGGGTTTGTGTGGGTGGTCCATTTGATTTGCTCTGACTGGATCCAGACCTGAACTGGGTCCAGATAACCCTGTCCTGATGTCCTGAGGGTCTTCCTGGTCCTGATGGTGGTGCTGCTCATCAGTTGTACCGTGCTCTCTCTCCATCAAGGCTCCGGGGCCAGACGGCTCTCTGGCAGGCTGATGAAAACCTCTGCAGGTGTTGAGGGTTCAGTCCCTCCACAGACACAGACCAGCATCTCGCTCCGCCTGATGGAGGGTCGCGACCCTTCTGTCTCTCTGCTGTCTCCTCTTCATTCAGGCGTCCAGGTGCTAGCAGAGAAATGTGCCTCTCCTGCTTCCTCATATTATTTCAGAAGAGCAAAATAGTTTTATTATTTATGTAAATGTGCACTTTTTAATACTATTTATTCAGAATCTTCAGCTGGACATTCTGAAACAGTTATGTTTGCTGGATGCAGAGAAAGTGTCTGACCTGCTTCCAGTACTGAATCATCTGGATTCCTCTCTTGGACTGGTCTGGAGTTTGTACTCATGGTGCTCGTTCTGAACATTCCGCTCGTGCTCATGACTGTCGTCTTTGCTCCTTGATGTTGAGCCTCAGATCTTCACCATTATTTCAGAGTGTTGTCCAGAATGACAGGATTCAAAACACCGTGACTTACGACATATGACTTACGACTGGGTGTTGCTGGTCCTGCTGCTTCAGTCCCTGTTGGGACAGGCGTTTGGAGACCACGGTTTTTTACAGTTTACAGATTAAATTCTAGGATGAGTGTTAATCCCTGAACAGGCTGCATGTTGTCTCCAAAAGTAAGATCTGCCCTTTTTAATCAGCCTGTCGGGGAGTGACAGGCTCTCTGCCGCTGATTCCAGTCTAGGGGTGTGCGATATGACGATATAAGATCATTAAGGATTATAACTTCGGATGATCTCATAAATCAGAAAGATGGTTAAACCGTCTATAGGGCCCGTTCTCCTCCTCGTTCTTGTTTCACCTATATATAATGTGTTTTGGAGTGATGATGTTTCCTGAAAGCTTCAGATAATACCATGAACTAAATGTTCCCTCTAGTGCAGTTCTCCACATACATGACAGATACATGCGGAGAAATGTTAACGATTAAAAAACAAAAAAAACCTGCAGTCGGTGTTGTGTTCAAGTTGACTCGGGGACGCGAAGGCAGCTAACAAGGAGCGGAGCGCTGTGGCAGCTTTTAAAACTGGAACTACTGCTGGGTGGAGGCTGAGTCAGGCTCAGCTGGGTTACAGCCGCAGTACGGGGTCTACGAGAGACCAGTCGCCATGGAAACACCCCAACAAGCTGGAGGGGGAGAGCTGCAGCTAGCACCGATGCTAATGCTAGCTAGTGGTTCACAAGCTAGCATAAGGGATTTTATATACAACAAATCAAAGTGACAAGACACTTGGTGAGCATACCATCAAGTTGAAATGAGCTGAAACGGCCCTTTTGTCTGATAACTAGTGGGACGTCTTTGATTTAATGGGATTCTGAGGTAGTGCATTTCGATGGAGACAGAGCCCTCTAGTGGTCATATAGCACAACTGTAGTAGAAAAAGATAAATCTATGAGGTCACATGTAATCGGTTCCACGTCGATTAGAAGTCCCGGTTACACGTGTAGATAAAATTGTAAACGTTGACACCCCTAGAAAGAAGCAACTGAAGCCGTTACTTATTGCCTTGCTAAAGACATGGTTCCCACCTGTCCACCTTGAAAGACCTGCCTCTGGACATGGAGTGTGCTGGTTTCAGACTGATTCAGAGGGTTCACTTTCCTGAAGAACCTCCAGAGGTGGAGGGCCAGGCTGCCGGAGGCCACAGCTCTGTGTCCCTTTGTCCTACTCTGTGGCTTTTGGAACAGTTTGGAGCCATTAGGTCCACTGTGGCTTTGCGTCCTCGTCCATCGATTGCTGTGTTCAGTTTTTCCAGTGCCTAAGCTGCTTTGACCTCTGACCTGAAGGATATTATCATCAACAGCCTCACTAGCAGGACACTGTTGGTACTCTGGTAAATATCACGTCCATCTGCTGACGGCCTGAGGACACCACGTTCTTTCCAACACCTGAGAAAGTTCAGCATCCTGTTGGAGGGTTTGACAGTTTTTTTCCACAAATGTCATATTGTGGTTTCTCATTTCGAAGACTTGCATGTGCTTCAATCGATAAAGACAGCCACTCTGTTTTGAAGCCGTGGTCCTACTGAGCTGGGATGGGTGGAGGCGGTGGGGCTGGGCTGTATCATGACGGTGGGGGTGGGAACTGTCCCAGTCCTGGTGTTCCCTTCACCGTTCCATTGAATCCTCAGTGAATGTGTGATGGACGGATGAGGACCAGACTCACCTGGTCCAGTTTCTCTGTCTGGGACTTCAGCCGGCACACGTTTATCTTCATCTCTCCGTTCTCGTCTTCCAGCTGCTGTATCCTGCGTTTGGATGAAAACAGGAAACAGACTGCAGCGTTTCTGATGAAGCACTGAGCGGACGACGAAAGGCCCACATGGCTCTTCTCTGGAAATAAAGTCTTTCTCTATGACGAAGACTAAACAAGAGAGACAGACTTCTTAAAGCCGAGTGATGATGCCTGAGGCTGTAATCCACAGTGGCGTCACAGGCTGCAGCTGTGGACTGTCTGAACAAAGCATCATTTCAAAGATTCACTTAAATGAATTAAATTACCGTATTGGCCCGAATATAAGACGATATTTTTTCCCAGAAATTGCATCCTCAAAAGTGGGGTCGTGTTATAATCGCGGAGTTACGGTAGATGGTCAATACGCATCTGCGCCGCTAGATGGAGCCAAAGTATCACTGAGCAGAGAGCGAGTGGAGCGATGAAATGAGATCAAATGATCTGATGAAAAATGGCGGATCATCTGGAACAAAGGGGCTGAACGCTGGACAACTGAGCAAACAACAGAGGAGAAGTTATGATACCAACTTTAAACTGATGGTGATCAACGCAGCAGAGTCATCAAACTACTGCCAAGCCGCCAGGAGGTCTGGTGGAGCAGAGCCTCGTTCTGATTGGAGAGCACAGAAAAAACACTACAGATGCTAACGCTATGAGAAAAGCTTTCCGTGGTCCTGAGAGACGCTTCAGAGAGACTGATAGAAGGGAGAGTGAAGACGTCTCTGAAAGACGGACAGACGGAATGTCCACCTCCAGAGCCTGATTCAGCTGAAGGACCTGGAAAGTTATTTACATCATTTATGCAGTTTTGACCCCTTGATGCTTCTTCTTGTTGTAGAAAGAGAATATATTTTTTATTCAATACTGTAGTAATATTTTTTCATTTTATATCTCGTGAAATGTTATCTCAGTTGTGAGTTTTTGAGTTTATAATAATTGTATAATAAAAAGTTGTTTTATGAGTGACCTTACTGTCTTCAGCATTTTTTTTTTCACAAAATGATCTTTGAAAAATAGGGGTCGTGTTATAATCGGAGTCGTCTTATATTCGGGCCATTAAAGCTGCTGTAGGCAGGATTTTGCTAGTCAGTGCTAATTTTTCTGTGTTTTCTTTGGATTAAATGTTAGAGTATCCATTGATAATCCTTTAGGAGTGTAGCATAATTGCACTACCGCGAGGGCGCAGTGTTTCCATCTGTCTCTGTTCTGAGCTGAAAAGGAATCTCCACAGCTCCAGGTATCTTTGACCAATCAGAAGAGCCCCTGAGGCTCTAACCGTGATTGGTTGAGGGGCGTTAGTCGCACGTTCTTGTGGGAGGGGCTTAACTTGCGTAAGGGCGTGATGTCAGAGAAAACAGGACAGGATTGGCTGTGCTGGGTTTCAAATCGCCATCTTAGATGGGTCAAATCGCCACCTTACTTAGGTAACCCTAAGCAAGATGGCGGATGCCGAATCCTGCCTACAGCACCTTTAAGGTAATGGTAAAAAATAAAAAAGTACAATTTAAAATATTGTGCACATTTCAATGCTCCCACGGTTTTTAACATTTTAAATCAAATCAAATTCATCTGGATCCACTAAACATGTTTATTTGCATAGAATCTATTCAACATTTCCTAGAGTCACTACAGAGGAAATGTCAAACTGAAAGCACTCTCCTCAAAGCGGTCTCAGACGATCAACCTCATCCTCACATCTGTCAGGAGAACCGGACTCACAGCCCTCCAGCTCCATCCTGTAGAACTCTGAGTTCTTCATCCAAACCTAGAACTGGTCTATTGATCCAGTCCGGCCAGACTGTTTAAAGGACCTGTATCCTGCTTTTTTAGAGAGTCCAAACCCTAGAAATGGCATTAACATGGTAATAGTTTATTTTTGGCGCAAAGGAAAAGTCATTTTGTGTGAAATAAAAGATTTTCTGGGGTTAATTCTGAAACCCGGAAGAGAAAAACGCTCCGTTTCACTGAAAATCCCGCCTCTCCCCCGTGGACTTTGACTGACAGCTACTTCAACCAATCAGAGCTTCGTTAGCGTCTCTAAGGGTTAGCTTTAGCTCTTTAGCTCGAGCTTCTCTACACGGAAATACACGCGAAAACCTCTTTTCCTGTGAGAAACTCACCAAGCGCAGACCCTCCAGACCCTCCAGACCCTTCAGACCCTTCAGACCCTCCAGACCCTCCAGACCCTCCAGACCCTTCAGACTCTTCAGACCCTTCAGACCCTCCAGACCCTCCAGACCCTTCAGACCCTTCAGACCCTCCAGACCCTTCAGACCCTTCAGACTCTTCAGACCCTTCAGACCCTCCAGACCCTTCAGACTCTTCAGACCCTTCAGACCCTCCAGACCCTCCAGACCCTTCAGACTCTTCAGACCCTTCAGACCCTCCAGACCCTTCAGACCCTCCAGACCCTTCAGACCCTCCAGACCCTTCAGACCCTTCAGACTCTTGCTCCTGCTTGACTGTTGCTTTCAGACGATGGTTAAAGTTTATCTCCGTAATCAGAGTTAGAAAAAAGCAGCAACGCTGATTGCCGAGGGCCTGCGGGGGGGGGGGGGGGAGCCATCTTCTCCGTGTGACGTGAACATGGGAAACAGAGCGTTTTCACGGTGTGGGAGGGGCTGCCTCTCTGAGCAGCACAACAAGGAGGAAAGCTCAAACATGCAGACACGAAGGAAAAAAACGCTTTGGGGGTGTTTTTGGTGAGAACATAGCCATATAACCAGGTTAAAACATACAAAAAGTGAATTTTGTATGATACAGCCCCTTTAAAGACATTTTCTCGTGATTAGTAATCAATATTAGGTCACATCAACCTTTCTTTAGTAGCAGGTTCTGTTCCACAGGCCTTCAAGGTTCTGTTTTCAAAAGCCACCCTTGATCCAGGTGTTCTAACGAGTTACAGGCCAACATCCAGCCTTCCCTTTATTTCTAAAGTCCTAGAGAAAGCTGCTGAAGTCAGCTCTGTGACTGGAGCTCATCCTGCTACAGAGACCAGAATATATTACTGACACTAAAGGTTCAGCATTAAACTGGTTCCGTCATATTTAACAGACAGGTTCCACATTGTTAATGTTGACGATGATTCTTCAGCTCAGATCAAAGTTAAACATGGAGTTGCTCAGGGTTCTGTTCGAGGACCTATACTCTTCACATTCTACATGCTTCCTGTAGGAACATCATCAGGAAACACTCCATTAACGTCCACTGTTATGCAGATGATCCACAGATCTACTGATCCAGAGCCAGATGGCACCGATCAGATGGTCAGACTAGAAGTTTGTCTTAAAGACATAAAAACCTGGATGAGTCAGAATTTTCTCCTCCTACATTCAGATGAAACAGAAGTCATCTTATTCAGCCCAATCACAGAAAATCCCAATCCATCAAAGTTCCCGGTGTGCCGTGTGTTTACCTGTTGCAGAGCAGGTCTATCTCTGTGTTCCGGTCTCTGTCCATCTTACTGCAGGCCTCCCGGTGCCTCTTCAGCTCCTCCTCCAGACTCTGGTCCGCCCTCGTCTCCGTGTCCCTCACCTGCTCTTCCAGCTCGTGGATCCTGGAGACGAGAAACATGCAGCCAGTCCCACAGAGGTTTCTGAGCCTGGGTGGAAAAGCCCCTGGCTTCTGACCACAGTCAGGCTTTTAGATGTCTTCAGCGTTGGAGCGGAGGTTCCACCACATGTCAAGCGAAGCACTGATGTTCCTCATCACGCTTGTTTAGTTCTGCTACACACACTGCAAGTAAATGAAGCATTTCTGAAGAGGGACTACAGTTTGAACAACAAACCTTGAAATTGTTTAGTTGAGGCAGTTTCAAACACGGTCTTATTTACAGAAATATCTACATCACTTGTGGTTCAGGAGCCATCGAAACTCCAACAAACACAAAGGGCTCCAGGCCAGAGCCGGTCCAGCTGTGTGAGCCGGGGCCAGGACCTCACCGGCCTGATGAAGCATTCATCCGTTCACAGCAGGCTTCAGGGAGGATCAGTCCCACTGCAGACGCCACCATCAACACAACCAGCAACTGTCCACACACACACCGGACAATTCTCCAGGGCCATGGGCCCCACAGTCCCCAGGTAGACTGTGGAGCTTCAACACTCAGCTGACTTCATGAAGAATCTCCTCCAGACCAGCTGGTTGGTACCAGGCCGGACGGATCCGAGACTCCATGGTGGTCACACCAGATTCTGAATGTGGCGGCAGAAATGGAGACTCCTGAGACCTGCTCTGGTCCAGGTCTGCAGGAGACTCCTGAGACCTGCTCTGGTCCAGGTCTGGAGGAGACTCCTGAGACCTGCTCTGGTCCAGGTCTGCAGGAGACTCCTGAGACCTGCTCTGGTCCAGGTCTGGAGGAGACTCCTGAGACCTGCTCTGGTCCAGGTCTGGAGGAGACTCCTGAGACCTGCTCTGGTCCAGGTCTGGAGGAGACTCCTGAGACCTGCTCTGGTCCAGGTCTGCAGGAGACTCCTGAGACCTGCTCTGGTCCAGGTCTGGAGGAGACTCCTGAGACCTGCTCTGGTCCAGGTCTGCAGGAGACTCCTCAGACCTTCTCTGGTCTGGTCCTGGCCCTCCTGTGTGACCTGAGTTTATCTGGTGTGGTCTTGATGGGCTTGAAGCTTCAGCTCGCTGGGAACACACACCGATGTTCTCCTGCAGATCAGAGGTTTCTCAGCACTTCCTGTTTCAGTCCTGAAGAGATGCGTGGAGACATGGACTTCCTGTCCCTAAAACCAGCTCCTCATTGGTTGACTGAGACCTGACTTGCATGCAGTCTGTGGTCAGTCTGAATTCAATTCAGCTTTATTTATGAAGTGCCAATTACAACATAGTGGTTTCTAGACACTTTTACAGAGAAACCCAACAGATCCACATGAGCAAGAACCCTGCAGAACCAGGCTCAGAGGAGAACCCTGCAGAACCAGACCCAGAGGAGGGGAACCCTGCAGAACCAGGCTCAGAGGAGGAGAACCCTGCAGAACCAGGCTCAGAGGTGGTCTTCCTGCTGTCCCGGTTGGGGTGAGGGGACAGAGAGAGAAGGAGATAGGACAGACAGGTTCTTGTATCTACAGACAGTTCATATATAAACAGAGAACAGAGGCTACAGCAGGGGTGTCCAACCTTTTTTGACCCAAGATCTACTTTTCAAATTGCCAAACTTTTCAAATTGCCCCCCCCCCCCCCCCCCTACTTTTGAGAACAGGTCTGCAGCAGGATTTAGGCCCCAGAAGTTGAAGCTGTAATAGCGCAAATCACCTGTGTGTGGCAGCACTGCACCGAGTGGTGCCGAGTCTGCCGGAAAAAAGAAGAAGAAGAAGAAGAAGAAGCTGGTTGGCTGCAGCTGCACCGCTGTTTCTCATGCATGAAGCGATGCGTGTGCACACACGCTTGCTCGTTCGTGCGCACATTACTTTCTTCTTTTTTTTTTTACCGCACAAGCTTGTTTTTCCCCTGCACCTCGCGGGCTGCCTGGTGACACGATGGACTGGTTGAGCACCCCTGCACTACAGGAGGAGCAGTCATCCCGGTCATGCAGTAATAGAATGAATTACACTGAAACGAGAGAGGAGCAGAACTGAGAGCTGGTTCAGTAAACCCTTACACCCACTGAGTCCGGGTGACAGCTGACAAGCTGGACCCTGACCCTGACCCTGACCCTGACCCTGACCCTGACCCTGACAGGCTTCATGCTGAACACACACAGGAGGTCCTGAGACGCTGTCAGAGCTCGAACGCCACAAACCAACACAGGATTCATGGTTCTGTCTCAAATCTGTCTGAAAAACAGGAACTGCACTTCCAGAGCCATCAGGAACAGAATCCATCCTGCATCTCTGCCGTCGATGACAGAGTGAACGCTGAGGCGTGTGGACCTACCGGTGGACCAGGTGTGTGTTCTCCTGCTTCAGTTTGGACTTCAGGTCTCCGTTGGCCAGGCAGTCACTCTCCAGCTCCGTCACTTTCTTCTCCAGATAGCTGACCTGCAGGAAATGAAGACCGCAGCCTGAGACAGCACTTCAGCCTCACCGCTTCACAATACACAGCTCTGATTCATCCATTCAGCCATTTCAGGAGTTTAACCTCTACAGTTTTCAAGTCATTTAATCAGCTGTGCTCATCCTTTTCCAGCAACCTCAAATCAAATCCATCTTCATTTATACGGCACCTTTCAGACAGGTGAAAGCAAAGCATTTAACACACACACACACACACACACACACACACACACACACACACACACACACACACACACACACACACACACACACACACACGTTTGTACAGCTATATGTTGTGAGGACATTCATTGACATAATGCATTTCCTAGCCCCTTACCCTAACCCTAACCATCAAAAATTAATGCCTAACCCTGACCCTGACCCTGACCCTGACCCTGACCCTGCCCCTGACCCTGACCCTGACCCTGACCCACACCAAAACAAAGCGCAGCCCTAAAGGTTTTTGCACTTCTACTTTTTTCAGTAACAACAACATGGTCAAGAAAACACTGTTTCTCCTCATTAGGACCGGAAAAAGGTCCCCACGAGCCAGGTTTTCCTATCCTTGTGGGGACATTTGGTCCCCACAAGGATATAAAAACCCATACACACACACACACACTGCAGACTTCCTGCTCAGGGATCAGGGAGAACACCACCATCCACTCCATTCCAGATGTTTTAGATGTTCTGTACATGTTTCACCGGCGATTTAGAAGTTTTAGCAGCTGGATGTGATTTCAGCAGTTCAGGCATCATTTTCTGTTTCACTCTTCATATCTTCATCATGATAGCACTGAACTCTGAGAATCCTTCTAAACTATCACTGCTCTGCACAGATGGACCCTGCAGGTAGCCCAGCGCCGGGACGGCCTCTGATTCTCTCAGGGTGGTTGTTCAGGTGAAAGCTGCTGGACCAGAGTTCAGCTGATACACACATATACATTTACTTTCTATCACACTCGTTAAAAGATTCTTAAAGCCAACAGGCAGGGAAGAAATAAAACAAAAAACAGGAGAAGAGAAGCAGCAGGTGTAGAGTCTCTGGACAGAGGGCGGAGCCAGAGGGGGTGGAGCTCCAGAGGGTGGAGCAGCACAACAGGCTCTGAGCCCCCCAGGGTCAGTGCTGGTTCTAGGTCTGGTTCTGGTTTTAGGTGTAGGGGTGTCGGCCTGGAGGAGGAGGAGGTGGAGGAGGCCGGGTGATGGAGGTGAGCAGAGGAGGAGGTGATGGAGGTCTTTGTGGGACAGGAGGAGGAGCTAGGACGTTCTGCGTGGACGGACGGGGAGCCAGTGGACATGTTGAAGGACGGGGGTGATGCAGGTGAGCAGGTGTGGGTGGGGAGACGGGCGGAGGAGTGAGGGTGGGCCATGAGGGAGGTGGGGGTCGGATGGAGGGGCACCGCTCAGTTCTGACCAAACGCCCAGGAGTCCAGACAGGACGGCAGCAGAGGACACGGGTCAGTCCAACACCCCGCAGGGCAGGAGCAAGTCTCAACGGGCTGAAACACACTGGGGATTGAACCCTCAACCTTGTGAAGGCAGTGAACCTGTCCCTTCACCGATGGACGTCCTCCAAGCTGCCTCACACCTGGTGGTGTGTGTGTGTGTGTGTGTGTGTGTACCTTCTCGGTGATGTCCAGGTCACAGGAGTCGATGCTGTCGGTGAACAGGTCCTCGGTGCTGCTGGCCCGACTGGAGCCAAACACACTGTGGTTGGCCTGAAACAGCTGGCTGGAGGACGAGGACACACACACACACACACACACAGCTCATCAGCACCGCAACTCTGTCCCCTCCATCCCCAACACACACACAGTGCTCCATGTCTCTCTCTCTCTCTCTCACACACACACACACACACACACACACACACACACACACACACACACACACACACACACACACACACACACACACACACACACACACACACACACACACACAGCCTGTCACTCACCGGCCGAACGCCGTGCTGGAGATCTTCCTGTTGGGGCTGGAAGAAGCAGAGGACAGGATCAGCTGCTGCTCAGAGGAAACTCCTCCTCTGAACGACGCTGCTCTCAGAACCCGGTACTGGACTGGATCGGCCCCGTCCCTATTCTGGCCCACTGGCCATACGTTTGACTCGTCTGTCCACCAACAGGAGCAGCAGTGACCGCTGAGGCTCAACCATTCACTGGATCCAACCGAGTGTTCATCTTCTGTGTTCCCCGACTGCTTTATTCAGGACAAAACTAGCCCCACAGCAGAGGCTCATCGAGACGTGGCTCATCTCGATGTGGACTGTTGAAGGTTCGGTCTGTTTCATCCAACTCCTCAGTGGTTTGATAACTAATCATAATCTGATTTATTCAGCCTCCCTGAAACCTGGCTGAAGATAGGAGAACAGTTTAAATGAAGGAACCCCACTACATACATTACTGATCAAACTCCCGGAGAAACGGAACTAGAACTCTACTCTTATCATCAGTCCCAGAACTGAAACTAAGCAGAAATCCTTCCATGGCCTCACTCTGAGCTCGTGATGGAGCCCATCAGCTTGTACCAGGTCCAACATGGACGTGATCAACAGATCTGATATGTGGCTGATAGCGCCGGTCTGGTCCAAGTGATCAATCCAGCATCCCGTGTGTGTGTGTGTGTGTGTGTGTGTGTGTTACCTGTTGGCCTTGAGGTTCCTCAGCCGAGCCTCCAGGTCGTTCAGCAGGTTGACCTTCTTGCAGCACTGAGAGCAGTAAATATCCAGCAGCTCGCTGTTGTACAGCTGCTGGATCCTCTGAGGAGTCTGAGCAGCACTGCAGACCAGAGCAGACCAGACCAGGTCAGACCAGGTCAGACCAGATCAGACCACAGCAGACCAGACCAGGTTAGACCAGATCAGACCAGACCAGGTTAGACCAGATCAGACCAGACCAGGTTAGACCAGATCAGACCAGACCAGAGCAGACCACAGCAGACCAGACCAGGTCAGACCAGATCAACCAGAGTCGATCAGACCAGAGCAGACCAGACCAGATCAGACCAGATCAGACCAGACCAGGTTAGACCAGGTCAGACCACCTCCAATGCAGAGAGATCAGAGTTTGGGCTGAGGAGCAGTTTGTGCTCTCCACATTGACAGAAGTTCAACTCTGTTCATTATAACAGGTCAAAGGTCAAAACCATGGCCCTACTGAGAGATCAGGGAGCTGGAAGCTCAGAGCGGCTTTTACACAAATCTAAAGAAATCTCCACAAAAAAAAAATGCTCTGAAGAATGAGGTGATCTCTGGAGATCATTCCAGGATAAACCACATGTGGGGTCAAAGTTCAGCGAGCTTGGTGTCGGGGCCCTCTGGTCTTAGGGTTGGTGTGACGTTAAGGTGACGGTCTACAGGCAGTTTCTTGGTGAACGATCACAACAGGCAGAAGACCGATATGAGGAACACATGTGACACCGATCATGTTGCCATGACAACATGACTCCAGTATATGATGAACTGGCCACTGCTGGGTTCATGTCCGTTGGTGTAGTACACTAGTTAATCCACAGGGTGGCAGAGTTGTATTGTGGGTGATCAGTAGGGGATCAGTAGGGTTCCTGGACTGTGGAACAGTTCTACATCTGTGGATTCCGGCTGAAACCCCTGCGTTCTCCCCGGATACAGATGTTCCACTCAGAGGGAGCAGGGGGCGGGGCTATGATGCTAGAGGCCTGAAAGCTCCAACCAGAGGAGCTGACTATCGTCAGAAGAACGGACAAAAAGGCCTGAGATTAAAATAAATTTTGTATATCTATAGAAGGGATACATCCAGCATTCTGACACAAGCCGACAGCCAATGGGAGATTGATATAAAACTGGATTATTTTGACTCAGATGCAGCTGTGTCCCTCTGTCTGGAGTCTACTCTGCCTCCAGCATTGTCCCGCCCACAGCACCATATGATTGGTTACACTCAGAGCCGGTAGGGCTAACAGCCAATCAGCACAGTGGCTGCAGAGCCATAGATACATGTGCATAGAGCCACAGATACATGTGCATAGAGCCACAGATACATGTGCATAGAGCAGAGGACAGCAGACGCGCTATCAGTGAAAAAAGCTCTGGAGAGAAGAGATTTGTCTCCTGACTGGCAGATTAATCATTAAAGGCTGAATTTTGCTTTCCTCACAGACAGGACGACATAAAACACAGTAAATCACAACAAGCATTATGAAAAGGTCCTGCTAGTTTATTGCTAACTTGTATGGGAAAACCCATTGACATGCTAATAGTTAGCACAGTAGCTGCGAAACTTGATGGAACAAATCAAACTGAAACATTTCAATGATGAAATATAAAATACAAATGCTAATTATGTCAATGCTAACAGGCAGATCACTCGGTAAAAGACACTCGGAAAAAGACAAACAATAATAAAAAGTATGTTATTATATGGCTCAGTTTGTACTATTCAAAAATTTGCCAAAAATATTTTCACTTTTATTATAAATGAGTATCAGCTGTAAATATAGGTTATCAGCCTCCTTAACTACAAAGAATCGGCATCTGCCATGGAAAAACCACACTGGTCTCTCCCCCCGTACATAAGGAATGACCAGGTGGGCCCTTGGGCAAGGCCTTTTGCACTGAATGCTCACACCTCAATAACGGGTGCTACACAGCTAAACATGATGCTACACATTAATCGGCACTGGTTGGTTTAATTTCATGTCAGTCATCCATTGTTAATCGTGACTGGTGGAATCGCTCCTAAAGCCCGCCTCCCCACAGTGAGTTTTCTTGCCCTTCAAGCCGTCATTCTGCTCTTTTATAGGAAATTACTTACAGAAACAATGCACATGCATTGTTAGCTTAATATCATGTAGTGTTAGAGTTTATTTCAATTTTCTTTTTTCAGTTTCTGAGTTGCACTGGCCGTGGGGGCGGAGCCAGCGGGAGGTGACAGAGAAGGAACTGATCTGAACCCGCTGGTCCTGCACGCAATGTTAAAGGAATACTCCACCCAAAAAACGATTTGGCCTCATTTTCTACTCACCCTCATGCTGAGAAACACTCTGGAGCACTTTTTTGACGTTTCAAATGCAGTTAGAGATGTTTGGGGATTTTCGTTGTCAACAAACAGGGACCGACAGAGCCCGACAGAAAAAATGGTCCATAAAATCCAGAAAACGTTCCCATTTTCCTTCATACTGCTCGTCCGCTGTAATCCAAGTGTCCTGAGTGCGTAACGTCCATAATTAATTCTTAACGAGGTCATTTAGTACATTTTAAGAGCCCAAACAGTGCGCTCTGTACAGCTCCATTGCATGTCTGCACGCGCACCCTGAACTACGGAAGCCGCGGCAGACCAAGCAACACGCTTGTGCCCTTTCAGCAGGACACCGAATTCAAAGCTTTAAAACAGTAGCCAATCACTTTTGTGATTGTCCACAGCTCGGTTACTCACAGCAGAATATATACAGCGGAACTTCTTCTTCTACGCTTGCAATTTAGAAAAGTAGTCGCTGAAAGCGCGCAAGCGTCTGGCTTGGTCTGCCGCGGCTTCCGTAGTTCAGGGTGCGCGCGCAGACATGCAATGGCGCTGTGTGAGAGCGCCCTGTTTGGGCTCTTAAAATGTACTAAATGACCTCGTTAAGGATTAATTATGGACGTTACGCGCTCAGGACACTTGGATTACAGCGGACGAGCAGTATGAAGGAAAATGGGAACGTTTTCTGGATTTTATGGACCATTTTTTCTGTCGGGCTCTGTCGGTCCCTGTTTGTTGACAACGAAAATCCCCAAACATCTCTAACTGCATTTGAAACGTCAAAAAAGTGCTCCAGAGTGTTTCTCAGCATGAGGGTGAGTAGAAAATGAGGCCAAATCGTTTTTTGGGTGGAGTATTCCTTTAAGATGGGCGTAGCGCCTTGACCCCCAACTGGGCTCCGACTGCCCGACATGCAGGTTAAGGCCAAGTATGGACAGGGTCTGAGCGGTATCTGGTCAGTAGTATCGTACTACAGTATATATATACTACAG
The DNA here is from genome assembly GCF_902148845.1 of Salarias fasciatus. Lineage (NCBI taxonomy): Eukaryota > Metazoa > Chordata > Actinopteri > Blenniiformes > Blenniidae > Salarias > Salarias fasciatus. The sequence goes on along the minus strand of NC_043748.1, from coordinate 26,523,100 downwards.
TATATATATACTACAGTATATATTTATGATATATATTTATGAAACACCATCAATCTCAGTTCAGCCGGCGTTTAGTCATATATTTTGTTCATGTTGATATCCCGTCAATATATTTATCACATGCTGTGCAGCCTTAATGTGGAGACAGAACTGTTAGTGACACAGGCACAGGCACAGGCACAGGCACGCACGCACGCACGCACGCACGCACGCACGCACGCACGCACGCACACACACACACACACACACACACACACACACACACACACACACACACACACACACACACACACCAATTCCAGCAGTGTTTTGAGAGGTAACACACCTGGGGGGGAGCGGGGACCCCGGGGCGGAGAAGCCGGTGGATCGGGGGTCCTCTTCAGGACAGGGGCTGCTGGGAGTGAACTCCACGTCTTCCCCCTCACCGTAGTCTTCAAACTGCTCCTCCCTGACGGCGGACCATTGAGGTGGAACACAGCAGAACCCAACAGGGCAGAACCCTGCCGCTGCTCCGGCCACTCACCTCTCCTTCTGAACGGGCTTCAAACCGGCGGCGCTGCAGGAGTTCTCCATGCTGCTGTCCATGTCGCACTCGCAGTCGGCACGCTCGCCGTACGAACTGCATTCTGGGTAGGGCCGTGTACACATGATGATGGGAGGGCCCAGCTTGGCCTCACCATTCTACACAAACAGAACACACCTCAGCGTTCAGAACACAGACGGTGAACTCCAGACAAACTACAGCCTGAAGGGATGTCTGACGTTCGGAGAGACTCTGGAACCACGAGAACCGCTGACATTTCCACAGACGACAAGGACTGTCAGTCCTTCAACGGCATCTCACCGACTGTAGAGCACACCAAAGGACGACAGGATGAAGCCGGAACAGAATGTAACTACAGCAGGATGTGACTACAGCAGGATGTGACTACAGCAGGATGTGACTACAGCACAGTGTAACTACAGCTGGATGTAACTACAGCATGGTGTAACTACAGCAGGATGTAACTACAGCAGGATGTGACTACAGCAGGATGTGACTACAGCACAGTGTAACTACAGCAGGATGTAACTACAGCAGGATGTGACTACAGCAGGATGTGACTACAGCAGGATGTGACTACAGCACAGTGTAACTACAGCAGGATGTAACTACAGCAGGATGTGACTACAGCAGGATGTGACTACACCAGGACGTAACTACAGCACGGTGTAACTACAGCTGGATGTAACTACAGCAGGATGTGACTACAGCAGGATGTGACTACAGGAGGATGTAAATACACCAGGATATAACTACAGCAGGATGTGACTACAGCACGGTGTAACTACACCAGGATGTAACTACACCAGGACGCAACTACAGCACGGTGTAACTACAGCTGGATGTAACTACAACAGGATGTAAATACACCAGGATATAACTACAGCGTGATGTAACTAGACAAGGATCTATGTACCTGCATGGATATGTCTGATGGAACCTGATTTTTAGATCAGTACAGTCGGACATGACGGGTGTGTCATTTCATCAGATAAGAAATGTCAGAGTTGTCCTTCAGCAGAGGAAGACCTCCTGGACCGGATCAGCTGTTCATCCAAGCTGCATCTACTCCGGAGCTCCTCGTCTTCAGACACCGATCAGGCGACGTGGGCTGTAGTCATGTCCGTCACTCACATGACGCGACAGTCGGAAAGCAGACACAGGAAGAGACTGTACCTGGTAAATATATCCGTTGTCGGTGACAGCTGACGGACCAAGACTGCGAGGACCAACAGACATCTTCAGGATCTCCTCACAGCCTGCCGAGGGAGGAGGAGACCACCAGGATCAGTCAACTCAGCAGGAGCAGCAACATTCAAACTACTGAGAAGTCAGACTGAGGACGATCCTGAGGGGCCTGAACGTCTCCAGCAACTCTCAGGGACAAAGCTGTCTGAATTAAACGGACTGGTCTAACGTAGAGCAGGGCAACAAGAAGCTGGAAGACCAGGAAACATGACTCGAAACAGGCTAAAGGGAAAGACATCAACGCCACACTGAAGCCTTACTTCATCTATCAGAAGTCTCACTACAATCGAAACTCTCCACAAAACGATTCCCTGCCGAGGACGGGCCGAGGACGGGCAGAGGATGGACAGAGGACGGGCAGAGGACGGGCAGAGGACGGGCCGAGGACAGGCCGAGGACGGGCCGAGGATGGACAGAGGACGGTCAGAGGACGGGCAGAGGATGGGCCGAGGACGGGCCGAGGACGGGCCGAGGACGGGCCGAGGACGGGCAGAGGACGGGCCGAGAACGGGCCGAGGACCGGCTGGGGACCGGCCGGGGACCAGGCATGGTCCAGATCTGAGAAGCTCTTACCTTTGATAGAAAACACTCCGTGACAAAAGTCTTTGAAGTTGATCCTCCCATGGCGGCTGGGATCCAGAACCCGGGTCAGCTTCTTCACCTGTAAGACACAACGTTCACACTCAGGTTCTGTCTCACTGGTCCTGTCAACACGGAAGACGTGGTCTCAGCTGGGGGACTTCAACCAAGAAGGATTTTAGTGTTGCTCCAGAGCAGAAGGAACTAGACCAGAAGGGGCTGAGCAGCATGTAGGGACCCCGGTCTGTGGAGACCCCGGTCTGTGGTGAACCCGGTCTGTGGTGAACCTGGTCTGTGGTGAACCCGGTCTGTGGTGAACCTGGTCTGTGGTGAACCCAGTCTGTGGTGAACCCGGTCTGTGGTGAACCTGGTCTGTGGTGAACCCAGTCTGTGGTGAACCCGGTCTGTGGTGAACCCGGTCTGTGGAGACCCCGGTCTGTGGTGAACCCGGTCTGTGGTGAACCCGGTCTGTGGAGACCCCGGTCTGTGGTGAACCCGGTCTGTGGAGACCCCGGTCTGTGGAGACCCCGGTCTGTGGAGACCCCGGTCTGTGGTGAACCTGGTCTGTGTCAGTGATGAGTCAGTCAGTCAGTCAGTCAGTGATCAGGTAAACCATCTGGACCTCCTGGTGGTGGTTCCTATGGTAACCGCGGTGCTAGAACGTGGTGAAGGTCCGGTGTGTGCGGTGTAACGCTGCCGCTGGTGTCTGTGTGGAAATGAAATGTAAATCCTGAGCTGCTGCAGAATGACGCTTCGTACAGCTCAGCAGAGCGTTCCCATAATAAACAACAGCCCTCTGCTCATTGGCTGGTGGAAGACCTGCGGTCGCCATGGTGACACACGGCAGAGGTCTGAGGGAACGAGGAGGATGAAGCAGTTATTCGTGTGAGGTGAAGGAAAACTCCTCAGTCTGAGAGACGAAGCACAGCCGAGGACCAAGGCGGCCGATCTGGAGCCGCGGGACGTTCCTCCAGCAGCCAGCCGTCCCCTGGCGGAGTGTCCCGCTCGCCTCCACGTCCACCGCATCAGGAACGAGGACAGAAACAAACACTGCTCTAGAAATGAAGCACAGGCAGCAGCGGCTCTCAGAGATCCGCTGGCTTTACCGCCTGAGCTGTCCGTGGTGCTGAAGCAGCCAGCGCCTCTTTAAAGGGTTCTTCACTGGTTCTGAGGAGAATGTCTCACAGGTTCCAGCTCAAGCCACAGAGGACACAGAGCAGGAGACAAGAGGAGGAGACAAGAGGAGGACACATCCAGAGGAGACAGAGAACAAAGGAATTTCTCCAAGCGGCTGAATAAAACATGAGTTGAGCTAACCGGAGTACAGGGTTTAGATTCCATCGTATCTCTGGAACATCTGGCTGGTCTGTCAGCACCAGCCTGACGAGAGACGCTCTGCAGGGCCTGCTGACGGACCCCTGACCTCATTTGGTAGAAACACTGTTGAAAGTTAAAAAGAGGACGGTTTTCAGTCGTCATGTGACTCATGGAGCTGAGAGGAGGAGAACACACTGAAACATGAATGAAAATCTGAATCTGAATCTGAATCTGACTGCAATCTGAAAACTAAATGGTCCTCTTGATGTGCGTGATCAGTCGGTTCTGTTTGTTTGTCTCTTCAGAACGGAAGAAGAAGAGAGTCCAGAAATGTGTCTTTAAAAAGAGGACATTTCAGAGCTCAGTGAGGCTGTGGTTCTGGACCAGCGGCCTCCTCACACATGAACAGCAGCCGCTGGAGCGGAGTGTGTGTGAGCGGAGTGTGTGTGTGTGAGCAGAGCGCCTGGGTCTTTTCACAGCACAGAGACAGACGGAGACAGGGACACAGGGACACAAAGACAGGGAGACAGACAGACAGACCCAGGCCTGCAGCGTGCTGAACACGCAGCTGTTGCGGGTGAAGGCAGCGGGCGGTGCGGGCGGTGCGGGCGGTGCGGGCGGAGCCGTCTCCAGCGTCTCACCTCCTCTCCTTGGCCGAAGCGCAGCGCCAGGTCCTGCAGGTGCTCCACCCGGATGAAGCCGTCCGCGTCCTGGTCGCACACGTCGAACACCTCCTTCAGCCTCTTGACGAACTGCAGGATGTGGTCCCGGTCCGGAGAGCCGCGGTCCCGGTCCGGAGAGCCCAGGCCCTCCATCAGGGACGTTTTAACCCAGCGCTCACGCGCACACCGCCGCGACGCACGTCTCCATCACACCGCCGACAGCAGGACGGCGAACGCTGCCGGAAAACACCGAGCGCTGCCGACCCGGCACGAGGCACTGCGTCACGCCGCAGGAGCGCATCAAAAATCCAGGTGAGCTCCGCCCCCACGATGACGTCAGCGCGCACGGCATCTGTCGTAATCCCAAATCAGTAAGGTGTTGAAATCAAAATGAAGAAATCCCAGAGAATCAGTGTATTAGAACTAAAAAGATAAAACATTCAAAGAGGAAAAAAATACTAAAAATAAAATGAAAAAAATGTTGAAATCAAAAAGAAACTAAATTCCAGACAAATCAAGTATTAACATTAAAAAGAAAAAAATCACGGGGAAATAAAGCACTGAAATAAAGTAAAAATAAAAATCCCACAGAAATTCCTGAACACCTCACCCATCCATCCAGCCCACAAACATTCAAATAATGAAACAAGGGATTCTCTCCTCAACGGACAGTTTTATCAACTAAAATAAAATCATTTGAAAATAAAGCCGCTGCTGTTCTGTAGACGAGGCTGGATGTTTTATTGTGATCTCCAGTGAGTCGTTTTCATCAGTGACGTTTCTGGAAGCCCTGCACGGTGAGGAAGTTTCTGTCCTGGTCCCTGGTCCCTGGTCCCCGGCGTCCTCAGTGTGTCCCTGCAGTGTTTCATTCCTCACATCGGCGTACATTTCTGATGTTCATTCTAGTTCAATATATTTTACATTGATTTTCAGGAGAGGACATGATGGACTGACCTGCTAAATCAGAATAAGGACCATTTAAATTAGAAAAAACACTTTATTGTGAAAGGAAACTCGTCACTGTACAAACAGATGAACCCAGAGTATTAAAACAGCTGCAAGTAAAAAACTCAACTATTGTGAGTGGATGAGGTGACAGGAGGAAGATCTTCCAGAAGACGGAGGACTAGACGACCAGCCTGGGCTCAATCAGAGTGTCCCACAGCTCCGTCACCTGCAGGAGGACATGATCCCGTCACACCAGCAGCATGAAGCACCTCACACACACCTGAGCCTGAAGCTGAGGATCAGTGACGGCTGCTGCTGCTAACACTCAGTAACACACACCGGTTCAGCTAGCGGGAACAGGACCTCATGGTCCCCCTGTTCCAGGTTCTGATTCTGGGTCTAAACAGTCCCTCTGTTTGTGAAGACTTTCCTTCCTCTGAACAAACGGACCAAAGGTGTTCTGTAACAGTCTGTCTTCCCCGATCTGGTCTGAAGCAGGGCTGACTACAGCCAGAAGCTCCACCAGGCCCGATAAGGCCCCATGAGGCCCCATGAGGCCCCATGAGGCCCTATAAGGCCCCATGAGGCCCCATGAGGCCCTATAACGCCCCATGAGGCCCTATAAAGCCCCACGAGGCTCCACGAGGCCCTATAAGGCCCTACGAAGCTCCATGAGGCTCCACAGCTCCTGTGCAGCGGCTCCCTGGGGCTTCATGTAAATGCTTGAAGAAACATGTGTCACAGGGTCGCCAGCTCAAATCCACCATTTCAATAAGAACAACAGTCAGTAACTCTGTGAACTTGATTTTCAGTGCAGCGGATCAGGTTTTCCACCGGTCCCTCCAGTCCAGCATCTCTATTTTATTCAAGTCTGAAAACGGATCCTGGATTAAAGAAGCTCCTCAGAATGAAAACCGGCAGCGTCGGTTCTTGATACCTGCTCTCACAGCCAGCAGAGAGTATGGATGAAAGATCTCCAACTGGGAACAGAGCAGTTTCCCGTCCTTTCAGAATAAAACCATGAGAAGAGCTGGTTGGGTGAAAGACCCTCAGAGTGTCTGAACCGACTCCAGTGAGTTCAACATGGCCGCTGTTTGCAGCTACAGATGTAAAATTCATAGATCCAACGTCCGCTGCAGTGCTGCTCAATATTCTCTGGAGCTGTGAGGCCGACAGACACTGGGACACTGCCGCCTACAGGACGGCGGTGGTATTACCTGCACTGAGCTGACCGAACACAGGAAGAGCAGGTTTTACCCGAGATCCTCTGGACACGGCGTACTCCACGCGCTCCGAGCCGTCCGGGTTCACGTAGACCAGGTCAAACTTCCCAGGCTCTGAGGGACCTGCAGGAGGAGGAGCCACAGGAAGAGCTCAGGTCTAAACCAATCAGGAGGGGGAGGAGCCACAAGAAGAGCTCAGGTCTAAACCAATCAGGAGGGGGAGGAGCCACAAGAAGAGCTCAGGTCTAAACCAATCAGGAGGGGGAGGAGCCACAGGAAGAGCTCAGGTCTAAACCAATCAGGAGGGGGAGGAGCCACAGGAAGAGCTCAGGTCTAAACCGATCCGGGGGGGGCACAGGAAGAGCTCAGGTCTAAACCGATCGGGGGGGGGGGCACAGGAAGAGCTCAGGTCCAGTGCAGAGGAGCTCAGACTCGTTCCACTGCAGGCGCGTCTGCGTCCGCAGCAGACGTCGATATTTCAACGAAGCAGAACCGCTCCACACCCTCCACTCTGCTCTGCGCCTTCAGGACCAAAATACATCTTTTGCTCCGTCAAATCGCCGAACGATCAAGCTCCACTGATCAAATCCTACCAAACAGGAAAAAGAATGCCGGCAACATCCAGATTTTCACAATAAAATGGAGCGTATGCTTACGTTTACTATAGTTTAATTGATGGCAAAATAAAAGTTCAGTCATACATTTGTAGATAATGTGTAATGTTCTGCAGTAACCCTGAATAAACTATTGTCAAACTCCTCTTTGTCTACCCCATACGCTTAGGTTTTGTTTTATTTTGAAAGCCGTCAAAGGGCTCACTTCCTGTCTCATTCACGTCACTGATACTCACAGGCCTGACACTGACTGAGGAGACGCTCGTCTGGAAGCTGAAAGCCAAAAGATGTTTTCTCATCCCTCCTCCAGAGACACCAGCAGACAGGAGACGGGGGGACATTTGGACAGAGGACATGCTTGTGAAGAGTGTTTGTCACTGGACGGGCTGAGGGGACTCTGGCCTGACTGAAGTCGTGCTGCAAAGCTTTAATTTCAGCAGTAAGAGTCCAGAAACTCATCCGGCAAACACCAGAATCCAGCCATCTCATATCTCACACCTGTTCTCCACGGGGCTCCGCGGCTCCGGGGAGCAAGGCAGAGCGGACCGGACCGGACCGGACCGGACCGGACCGGACTAGATCAGACCGGAGCGGACTGTAGCGGACTGGACTAGATCAGACCGGAGCGGACTGGACTGGACTGGACGGGACCGGAGCGGACTGGATCAGACCAGAGCAGACTGGCCTGGACTGGACTGGACTGGACCGGAGTGGACCGGACCGGAGCGGACTAGATCAGACCGGAGCGGACTGGACTGGACTGGACGGGACCGGAGCGGACCGGACCAGGCCGGAATAGATCAGACCGGAGCGGACAGGACAGGACTGGACTGGACTAGACCGGAGCGGACTGGATCAGACCAGAGCAGACTGGCCTGGACTGGACTGTAGCGGACTGTAGCGGACTGTAGCGGACTGTAGCGGACTGTAGCGGACTGTAGCGGACTGTAGCGGACTGGCCCGGTCCTCTTTGCCATGTATGGAGGGTTCAGGGAGGAAGTGTTACTTTGAGAGGCTGCTCGGAGGTCCACTTCAATCTGCCTGGTAACGGGGTCAAAGCTGAGGATCCTCCCCTCCTGAAACACACACACACACACACTAAACAGTTAGCCAAAACTACCCCCCCCCCCCCCCCCCCCCCCCCACACACACACACACACACACACACACACACACACACACACTTCCAGCTGCTCCTCACCTTGTACTGTGATATTTCTGGTGTGTAATTCTCAGTGAGCTCCAACAGCTGCAGACGGAGGAGGACGGTTAGAAACCCAGCAGAAGGTCTCACACACACACACACACACACACACACACACACACACACACACACCCCTCTCACCTTGAAGGCGATGCTCTGGCCGACCTGTGGGGGCGCTGCTAGGAGGGGCATGGAGGTGTAGTCCTGTCTGAGAGCCCCGTTCTACACAAACACATGAACACACAGCTTCCTGTTGACATGAGGGCTGGGTGCACAGGAAGTGTGTGACGCACACAGACACAGACACACACACACACACACACACACACACACACACACACACACACACACACACACACACACACACAGACGCAGACGCAGACGTACCTGGAGGACCACCGGTGTAGTCGGTGCCTCAGGTTCATATGGAGGCTGCTTGGGTCTGGAATCAAAGCGCCCCCCCCTGCTGCCCCCCCTGTGGCCCCTGCTGCCCCCCCTGTGGCCCCCCCTTTCCCCACCTGGCTGCTGCCTGGGTGGGTGTATGACCAGCTGGATCTCCTCCTCCTCCTCCTCCTCCTCCTCCTCCTCCTGCTGCTGCAGGGTCTGGGAGCGCTGGGGGGGGTCTGACGGGGGGGCAGCAGTCTGTGTCTGTAAGGAGTCTGACGACTTCAGAGGCTTCGGTGTTCGGGGGGGGTTTGAGGGGGCTGTGGGGGGTTTAGTCCTGGTGGACTCATCAGAGGACGAGGAGGAGGAGGAGGAGGAGGAGGAGGAGGGGGGGGGCCGGAGTGCTTTGGGGCCAGGACGTCCTGCGGTCCCCTCAGACCTCTGAGACCTCTGAGACCTGAGACTCTGGGGGGTCAGAGCAGCCGGGGGGGGGTTAGGGGTGACAGAGGGGCAGACTCTCTCTGACGTCGTCCTCTTCTTCTTCTTCTTCTTCTCCTTCTTGGAGGTTGTTGCTGGGGACACTCCCGGGGTGTCCTGTTCTCTGCCCCCCCCTGTGCAGTCCTGCTCTTCAGCCTCCCCCCTCCTCTTCCTCTTCTTCTTCTTCCTCACCACACCGCCCAGGTCTTCCTCCTCCACGGCGGACTTCCTCTTCCTGTGCTGGACGCCATCTGAAGCTGGACAGCTGCTGAGGCCGTTCACCGGAGACGCCGGGTCCACCTTCACCCTGGAGCGCACAACACAAACACCGAGCACGAGTCAGCTGAAGGCAGAGCAGGTCCAGTACGACAACACCTCAAACCCGCTACACACACCGACACACACACACAGACTGGACACATGTCTCCTCATGGAAGGACGCGAGTGTGTTTCCTGTTTGGTGCTTGTGGTGATCTGACAGGCTGGAGGTGAGACGGGCAGTTCTTCTACCTCATGGTAGGGGGCGCTCGTTCTTCATGCCTGGACCTGGCAAGGCGCCAGGACCACAGTCCGTCCCTGCCGTCCCTGCCGTCCCTTCAGTCTTCATCATGGAAACATGCGGAGTGTTGTCCAGAAATTCCTCACTGCAGTCTGTGTGAAGGTCTGCTTTGCCATTCTTCACTCAGACTCGTCATTAAAACATGTAAACGCAAGTGAGCCTCGACGCCGAAAAGGCTTTGATCGGGTCTGCTGGACCTACCTCTGCAGATTTGAAGAGAATGGGATTTAGTGAAACTCTTAATTCGGTGCATAAGAGCCCTGTATCACAAGCCAGAGGCCAGAATCAAAATAAATGGTGACCTGACCCATAGTTTTGAGCTCTTCAGAGGAAGTAGGCAGGGCTGCTGTTTAAGCCCCGCCCTCTTTGCCCTGTTTATAAAGCCTCTGGCCCAGTACATACGACAAGCGACTGAACTGAAAGGAGTAACAGTTGCCAAAGAAGAACAAAGGATAGGTCTCTTCGCAGATGATATTTTAGTATACCGTATTTTACGCACTAAGGAGCATGTAAAAGCCTGTAATTTTCTCAAAATCCAACAGAGTGTCTTATAATTCGATGCGCCTTTTTTGTGGGTATTACGGTAATCACCCCGATCACATGAGCAAACAACCCCTGCTTGCTAAGCTGCTAAGCTAGCTAGTTTAAACAGAGCACTGCCATGCGCAGGTCTGTGTATCAAAACCTTATTTTAATGGATTGAAAAGAAAACACGTCTTTTAAAATGTTTTATAACCATTGGGATTTACTTCCCGTGCTAATACGCCGTCCCCTGGACCACTGGAAGGAGGATTTTGTCCACTTTCGTCAGTGCAGCTCTGTCTCCTCTTCACCTCCTGCAGTTGAGCTAAGCTAACTACGATTCTAACAGCTGGGAGCCAGCGGCTGGACGAACGGACACAAAAAAGGTATTTATGAGCTTATCTCACTTTGTAAATGATCGGGATAGGGCGTGGGTCCAAAATCTTCGGAGTATTCTTTTAAGATCTGGTGGGATGTAGTAAATAATCTCAAGCGGGAAGGAGACTGGAAACTGTTGGTTTGGCCCTCGCATTCCCCAAAATTCGGAAGGGGTCAGCTTGATACTACATTTCTAAGATGGGTGGATAAAGGAATCACAGTTGTGTGCACTCTAACTGAAGGGTCAGAGTTTAAGTCAGAAAGTAAAAATTGAATTTAACTTGGAGAACTCAGACCTGTTTAGGTATTTCCAATTAAGACTTTTTTTTAATTCGGATATCAGGATTCATTTATCACAAGAGGGCAGTGAACTGGTCGAAATGGTGAGAGGGGCATACAGAAAATTACCTTCTAAAATTGTATCCAGACTCTATAAATGTCTAACTAACTGCAACATGAATAACTCATTATATGTTAAACAAAAGTGGGAAACTGAATTACAACTTAAAGTGTCAGAGGAAGATTGGCATTCTATTTGCCTTTCACAGCATGCTTCAACCAGCTCCAGACAATGGAGGGAATATGGCTGGAAAAACATAATCAGGTATTTCATAACACCTCACATCAAAAGCAAGCAGTTTAAAAGTGTACAACCGTGCTGGAGACTATGTGGTGATAAGGATGCCAATCATTCTCATGTTTTTTGGACCTGTGCAAATGTTAGACCTTTTTGGGAGAATATTGCAAAGGTAAATGAAGAAATCTTTGGCTACAAGATATCAAACGATCCACGGACTATGTACTTTGGCCTAATACGTGTGGAGGATATCTACCTTTTCAGAGTGATTTTGTTGGCCTGCAAGAAAACCATAAGGAGGAACTGGATGAAAAGTGACATTGTAACGGTGGTTCAGTGGAGAGAAATTACGGATGAAATTTATGGGATGGAAAGAATGACTCATTACTTAAAGGCGCTATCCACGATTTTAATTTAACCAGGACGAGAAAAATGCTTTTTACATCATGTACTACGAAGTCCATGCTACATTTCTGTGAAAAGAAATCACACATTGTTCAGCGTGTTTTGGATATCTGGCCCCGCAAAGCGCTGCCTGAGGATTCAGCGTGACGACCTCTCTGCTCCACTGGCAGCAGCAGCAGGGGGGCGGGGCGGGGCGGGGCGGGGGCGGAGCCAGGCCGTCTGCAGCGTGCACAACACCGGTAAACAGACCAGCATGGAAGCCGAAGGAGCAACAAGCTGCTTTCTGCATTGAACAGGTGACAGGGTGACATCTGGTTTACTGAGACGAAGGGGCCGTTTATTTTGAACAAAAAAGAGTCGAAGTGGCTTCTGCTGTGTTTCCTCCGGAGGGTTGTGCACGCGTACGGGACGTGCATGTAGCGTCGTGCACGCTGAGTGGGAGCAGAGCGGCGGGGGAGGGGGAGGGTTTTCTCAACGTGAGGAACCAGTCAGAGAGCTCGGGGGCGGAGCCAACATTTCAAACTGACGTCAGGGCTCAGAATTGTGCAGAATCACAGAGAGCTCCTTTAAGACTAATGGGCAAATTTGTTTTGTAGTTTACTTTTGTTGTTAAAGTTTGTAAAGAAAGAGTTAAAAAAAAAACAACATCATCTAAACGCTGCCGTTCTGGTCCTCCATCCAGATGTCAACCCTCCTTCCAACATCTTCCACCAAATGTAAACTGTGAGCTTTAAAGTGTGGAGAGAATTTCAGCCCTTCGTGGAGTTTATAATGGGTGTGTATTGGAGAGGCTCTCCATTTCAACCAAAAAAGTTTTTCTCTCATCCCCACGACATTTCTGACCCAATCTTAACAAGTTATACATCAAAATGTAGACAATCTCCTTGTGATTTTCACAATGCTTTCATTTGGCCTCCATCTCAAACGGTTCTCCTTGCAGATGCATTTGTTTGAGGAGAGTGTAGATTTTCTCCCATCCACTCCGATGCGTTTTGGAGAAAGAGTTTTTCAAATCCAAATCTTCTCACGTTTCTACGAACTGATTCCTGCTGTATGGATGATCCTACAGACAGCAACATTTCAGGATAATTCCATGAAAGGCTTCTGACACAGTGAACACAAATATTCAGTTTCATCCCTCAGTTCTGGAGAAACGACATTTCTTCAACCAAACAAACTGGAAGAAAAACTGCTGATTCACTGTCATGGCTGCTGAGGGCAGCTGGTCTCCATGGCAACACACACACCTGCTGAGGGCAGCTGGTCTCCATGGCAACACACACACCTGCTGAGGGCAGCTGGTCTCCATGGCAACACACACACCTGCTGAGGGCAGCTGGTCTCCATGGCAACACACACACCTGCTGAGGGCAGCTGGTCTCCATGGCAACACACACACCTGCTGAGGGCAGCTGGTCTCCATGGCAACACACACACCTGCTGAGGGCAGCTGGTCTCCATGGCAACACACACACCTGCTGTGCTGACTGCTCCCTGAATAGTGAAACTTGATTGGTCCTCTGTTACTCCGACACATACTTTACTGCCATTACAACTTTATTTCTGCTCTCGATTCTGGTTTAGTGATGTCTCTTTCAGCTTTTTTACAACTTTTCACATCCTTTCAACTTGCTGACACCTGTCACGGCTGATCTCAGATCAGAGTTCACAATGAATAAGGAGGTGCGACAGAAACACACACACGACTGGTAGACGACTCTCAGCAGCAGCTGGCAGGCAGAGTGAGAAGTCCTCCAGGATGTTCCGGTCTGACGCTCCAGCACAGAGGAGGACGTCTTTAACGTCTCTGTTTACCATCAGGGTCGAGAGCAGATCCACGGTGGAGGCATCAACACCGAAACGCCCCCCCCCCCCCCCCCCGTCAGTCAGCCTGTCCACCTGCCCGGCTGCCACACAGGAGGAGGGCCACTGAACCCAAACCCGAACCACACGGGGGCAACTGAAGTGACTCTGGGGCAACAGGGGCAGAACCGGGGGCGGAGCGGCGGCAGTCCCACCTGACGCTGTCGTTGTCGCGCACCACGTACACGCTCTCGGTGTGCGGCAGGTAGCAGTCCTGGATGAAGAGGCTGAGGATGCTGCCGCGGCTGAACTGGAACTTGTCCCGGATCAGGCTCTCCAGGTCGGCCACCACCCGGCAGCGGTTCCGGTCCAGCAGCAGCCAGCACAGCCGGCAGCCCGCCGCCGCGGGGGGCGGGTAGTCGAAGCTGAGGCGCAGGCGGATGAGGCTGCTCGCTCCGTCAGCCATCGCTCCGAGCTGCCGCCACACGTGACCCCGGACAGCCGCCGGTCGCTCGCACGTGACCGCACACACGGAAGAAGCACTTCCGGATCACAGTGCTGTCACTTTAAAGGCTCCCGCTTCGTCTTTGTGTGTCGTTGTCTTTAACATTGACGACATTACTTTCATTCACCCCCAGAACGCTGACAGGTGTGACTGACACACCTGGTCTAACGGCACACACACACTGTAAATGTTAAACTCACACTGAAGGCCAGAGTGGCGGCGAACAGCGAGCACTTCATCGTCCCTGCCGTTTATTTTGAAAAGCTGGCTTTCGGCGAAGAGGTGTGTTCCTGTTGGACACTGCCCCCTGTTGGCCTGGAGGTCAACCACAGCACTGAGCTGTAGCGGAGCTGCTTGTTGTGCTTTAAAGATGTGAAAAATGTTTCACTGGCGTTAAAAAGATGGGTTCATAGGTCAAGTTCAGAATCTGAAACATCACACGTTGTTTTTCCCTCAGTGAATATGTAAACAACTCTGAATGAAACGTGAATACACGCAGACGTACACACGCACACAAACACACACGCACGCACACACACTCTCTCTCTCTCTCTCTCTCTCTCTCTCTCTCTCTCTCTCTCTCTCTCTCTCTCTGTGTCTCTCTCTCTCTCTCAGTGTGAGCTAAATGAAGCTTGTCTTGTCTTGGTTCTGGATGACTTCCTCTTCCATCACGTGATTGTGATGTGTGTGTCAGCTGATTGCTGCGGTGGTCATATGATCAAGACTTCCAGTCTGTCCAGAACAGAGACACTCACACACACGCTCACATTTACACTCACACTCACACTCTTTCACACACACTCTCTGAAAGGATGGGTCTGCTCCAGGTGTGCAGTGTGTTGTGTTTCCTCAACTCTCTCATCAGCGCAGGTAAGACTCTTATGTATAGTGTGTGTGTGTGTGTGTGTGTGTGTGTGTGTGTGTGTGTGTGTGTGAACCTGGTTATAAGTGTGTAACGTGCAGTGAATAAACATGTTCCCTACACACATGAACGATGTCTGGTTGACGTATAAAGAGAAAGTGAAAGTAAAGAGTGTGAAGAGTTTAAAGAGTGTAAAGACTAAAGAGTGTGAGGAGTGTGAAGAGTGTGTCACGCTGGTTCACGAGCAGCTCTCAGCTTTACATTGCAGGACTGTAGAATCTAAATGTTTCCTGTGTTTCTGATCAGGTCACTCTGTCACCCTGTTTTCCTGCTGTGATGGTTGGAGCAACTGAGTGGATTTGGTTTATATGGAGTTTGGATTTTTTTTATTTTGTTAATTTTTCTGGCGGTGGGGGGGGGGGGGGGGGGGGGTAGAACCGTGTTTTTAATGTCATAAATCCATAGATCTGGTCAAAGTGGAAAGTATATTATGTTATATAGTAGTATTATGTTACTGACATGAAATAACAGCTGTCTGCCTGTATGGTGGATCAGTGTGTTGATTGTGTGTGGGTAAGTGTGTGGTCAGTGTGTGTGTGTGGTGGATCAGTGTGTGGTGGATCAGTGTGTTGAGTGTGTGTGGGTAAGTGTGTGGTCAGTGTGTGTGTGTGGTGGATCAGTGTGTGGTGGATCAGTGTGTTGAGTGTGTGTGGGTAAGTGTGTGGTCAGTGTGTGTGTGTGGTGGATCAGTGTGTGGTGGATCAGTGTGTTGCTTTGAGGAATGGGTTGAGTGTGTGTGGTGGATCAGTGGAAAGGATTGGCTGAGCTGAGCGAGAGCCAGAGACAGGAAGTGGCTGGTTTCAGTGGGTGGATAATGGGTGTGTGTAGCAGGGCTGTGCTAAAACCGCCATTGTTGTGTATAATCTGTAAATAAGAGTCACAATCTGTGAGCTTTGATTAGAAACGTTCTGGTTCAGTTTTTTATTCAACATTAAATTAACATTTGTCATAAGTTATTTCATTCATTCACAATGTTTGAATTCCATCTGGAGCCTTCATGTCTTCATTCATTCATCCGCTGGCAGCAGGCTGGCTGTGTGTGTGTGGACACACACATTGTGTTTGAGCGCCCAGCCGGCCGGGCGTCCAGGTCTGAGTGTGTGGCTGGATAAACGTGTGTGTGTGTGTGTGTGTGTGTGTGTGTGTGTGTGTGTGTGTGTGTGTGTGTGTGCAGGCCTCAGCAGTCCGCTGGCAGGTCGGGAGGCCTGGAACTACGTGGAGGTGAGGGACGGCGCTCACATGTTCTGGTGGCTGTACTACGCCGACTGCCAGTCTGTCCAGAGCCGGGACCTGCCTCTGGTCCTGTGGCTGCAGGTACGATTCCCTCCCCGTCCAGAACTCAGACCTCCTGGGTTCTCCTGGGTTCATGTTCGTTCTGCTGAGGGTTCTGAGCTGGCAGGAGCGGTCCAGAACCTCCTGCTGTGTGAAGACAGCCAGGACCGTCCCCAGGCAGGACGGGGCCGGAGAGAGGAACCAGGCCGGTCCTCCAGCGCCCCACTTCTGGTTTTTCTGTTATTTTTAGCTTCAGAGGAACCGAGCAGCTCAGTTTGACCTGCTGTTTGAAAAGCAGCGCTCAGACCATCTGATCCAGTCTGACGGGGTCCCATCTGTCCACAGGGCGGTCCGGGAGGGTCCGGGACTGGCTTTGGGAACTTTGAGGAGATCGGACCGCTGACCAGAGACCTGGAGCCCAGGAAGAGCAGCTGGGTGAGCCGGGCTCCTCCTCCGCTGTGCTGTGTCAGCTGATCTGAGACCAGACAGAACCCGGCACTCAGCCGCTCCCAGCAGGTCTCACCAGACGGCCCGCTCTCCAACCAGACCGTCTCTGGTCCGTGGTTCTGGTCCGTGGTTCTGATCCGTGGTTCTGGTCCGTGGTTCTGGTCCGTGGTTCTGATCCGTGGTTCTGGTCCGTGGTTCTGGTCCGTGGTTCTGGTCCGCCGTTAGCCACAGCCGCTCTCACTCCACCTGGCTTCAGTCCCAGACGGTCTCTGTCTGGCCTCAGTGCTTTAGTGACACACTCCATTCTTCTGCTTGGCCTCCTGAGCTGAACTCCTGTCAGCCTGCTGTGTGAGGAGTCTGTACTGCCCCCCAGTGGAGCGGAGGAACAACTGCTGTCATGAGGCCCGCGGCCCCAAAACCAGCCGTCTGCAGGCCGCAGCCAGGTCGCAGAATGACCCTGAGTGTGTGTGTGTGTGTGTGTGTGTGTGTGTGTGTGTCCAGGTCCAGGCTGCCAGTGTGTTGTTTGTAGATAATCCGGTTGGAACCGGCTTCAGCTACGCCCAGAATCCAGAGGCTTTTGCCACGGATGTTTCCACCGTCGCTTCAGACATGTTGGTTCTGCTGCAGAGCTTCTTCACCGAGAGAACCGAGTTCCAGGTACCTGCTGCTCTGCTGCTGCTCCTCCTCCTCTCCTGTTCCTCCTCCTCCTCCTCTCCTCTTCCTCCTCCTCCCCCTCCTCTCCTGTTCCTCCTCCTCCTCCCCCTCCTCTCCTCCTCCTCCCCCTCCTCCTCTCCTCCTCCTCTCCTCTTCCTCCTCCTCCCCCTCCTCTCCTCCTCCTCTCCTCTTCCTCCTCCTCTCCTCCTCCTCCTCTCCTGTTCCTCCTCCTCCTCCCCCTCCTCTCCTCCTCCTCCCCCTCCTCCTCTCCTCCTCCTCTCCTCCTCCTCCTCTCCTGTTCCTCCTCCTCCTCTCCTCCTCCTCTCCTCCTCCTCCTCCTCCCCCTCCTCTCCTCCTCCTCTCCTGTTCCTCCTCCTCCTCTCCTCCTCCTCTCCTCCTGTCCCTCCTGACCATGGACGGTTGTTTTTCTGGACAGTCCGGTCCGTGTCCTCAGACAGTGGACTGACGTGTTCTTCTGTCTGCACAGAGCGTCCCCTTCTACATCTTCTCCGAGTCGTACGGAGGCAAGATGGCGGCCGCCATCTCACTGGAGGTCACCAAGGTCAGTGTCCAGGAAGAGAGAAGTCAGCCACCTGAAGGGAGGCGGGGGACTGTCCTCCGGCGCTCACCCTGCAGTGGAATGGCCGTCTGAGATGGGACATGCAGCGGTCCTCGGAGCATGTAGTCATTCAGCTTTAGAACAGTGAAAAGGTCCTGCTTCTGTGTTCTGGTGTTCCATCAACTGTTTGGAAAAAAGATATCAGAATAACTAAAAACAAAAAGAGGTAACCATTCAGCTGTGAGACGAGCGAGCGAGGAACAGTCCACCAATCAGGATCCATTCAAGATCTATTTACAGTCTGTATTCAGATATGGTCAGGACGTATTCACTCTCTCTCTCTCTCTCTCTCTCTCTCCATCCTCCTCTCTCTCTCCACCCTCCTGTGTCCTCATCCTGGATGTCCTGTGTCCTCAGGCTGTCTCTCAGGGGACTCTGAAGTGTGTCTTTGCGGGCGTGGCCCTGGGAGACTCCTGGATTTCTCCACTGGGTGAGTTAGTGTTGAGAGGTGTCCTCACTCGGTCCTCAGCGGACCTGAGGCGTTCAGAGACACTGTCCTGACCACCCATGGAGTGGAGAAGGGTGGAGGGATGAAGTGTTGACGCGAGACGTTTGCTTTCCGTCCTCAGACTCGGTCATGACGTGGGGACCGTACCTGTACACCACAGTGAGTCAACCCCAGCTCCCCCAGAGACACACAGCTCTGTCCAGCCCTCTCCACGTCAGCCAGGGACGGACGAGCAGCCCGTCCCCTCGAGTCAGGGAGGGACGAGCAGCTCGTCCCCTCGAGTCAGGGACGGACGAGCAGCCCGTCCCCTCGAGTCAGGGAGGGACGAGCAGCCCGTCCCCTCGAGTCAGGGAGGGACGAGCAGCCCGTCCCCTCGAGTCAGGGAGGGACGAGCAGCTCGTCCCCTCGAGTCAGGGAGGGACGAGCACCTCGTCCCCTCGAGTCAGGGAGGGACGAGCACCTCGTCCCCTCGAGTCAGGGAGGGACGAGCAGCCCGTCCCCTCGAGTCCTACCGTGGATAAAACCAGAAAACCTCACAGTCCTCATCAAGCGGACCGAAGGCTGAAAAACCAACAGAACTGAACCAGCTGCTCGTTTTAAGCTCTGTGTGTGTGTGTGTGTGTGTGTGTGTGTGTGTGTGTGTGTGTGTGTGTGTGTGTGTTCCAGTCCCTGCTGGATGATTTCGGCCTGCAGGACGTCAACGCGGCGGCAGCAGCAGTGAAGCAGGCGGTGGAGCAGCAGCAGTTCCTGAAGGCCACCGAGCTGTGGTCCGTGACCGAGACCGTGGTGGAGCAGGTCCGTGGAACAGGTCTACCTAGAACCTAGAGCCTCCAGCAGACCAGCTCTCTGAGAACCAAGCCTTCTCCTGGGACAGTCTGGGACTACAGCTGTTTAAGATGTGATGGTTCCTGGTTATTAAGAGGAGGATTTTAGATTCTATTCTACATTTAACAGGAACCAGAGAAGAGAAGCTCATGTTGTTCTGATGTGTTCTCCTGCTGGTTCTCCTGCTGGTTCTCCTGCTGGTTCTCCTGCTGGTCCTCCTGCTGGTTCTCCTGCTGGTTCTCCTGCTGGTTCTCCTCAGAACTCCTGCTGCAGCATGTTGAACCAGTTGAAGGCTCTTTATCCAGTTGTTGTTCCTGATAACAGGGATTCATTCCAGTAGTCTGCTCTGGAGGAACAGATGATGGATTCATTTCCCAGCCTGGCTCTGAGTCAGCATGCTGGAATAACTTCTGCTTGATCTGAGTTTAGGAGGAGGAAACTACGACTATCCAGGTTTTCATGTCTTTAAGACAAACTTCTAGTCTGACAAGCTGATTGGTGTCGTCTGGTTCTGGATCAGTGGATCTGTTTCATCAGTCCACAGAGTCTTCGTCTGGAGACTTCATTAAACCCACAGAACGTTCCGGGGATTTTAATAAGGATGTTGAGTTTCTTCAAATGTGGAAATGCAGAGTGAAGGTTTCTCTTTGTTCTCCTCTAGAACACTAACGGAGTGAACTTCTACAACATCCTGACCCAGCAGCCTGACGACAGACTCTCTTCTCCAGACGACGACTTTATCTGTGAGACTCTCCTCCTGCTGCTGAGCTCCATCACAGTGAAGAAGGTGTCTGATGACTACTCCTCCTCTTCCTCCTCCTCCTCCTCCCCCTCCTCCTCCCCCCTCCTCTTCCTCCTCCTCTTCCTCCTCCTCCTCTTCCTCCTCCTCCTCCTCCCCCTCCTCCTCCCCCCTCCTCTTCCTCCTCTTCCTCCTCCTCCTCCTCCTCTTCCTCCTCCTCTTCCTCCTCCTCCTCCTCCCCCTCCTCTTCCTCCTCCTCTTCCTCCTCCTCCTCCTCCTCCTCCTCCTCCTCCAGCTCTGCAGACCCGTCGTCACCTCCGACCCCTGTACAGACAGTCTCTGAGTGAGCTCATGAATGGACCAATCAGGAAGAAGCTGGGTATCGTCCCTCAGAACGTCACCTGGGGAGGTTTGTCCTTCATGTGACCTCTGCAACCCCCGGGCCGCCCCCCGGGCCGACCCCGTCCTGAGGCTTGGTGCTGTGTGCAGGCCAGGCGGAGCAGGTGTTCAGCAGCATGTCGGGGGACTTCATGAGGCCGGTGGTGGACGTGGTGGACCGGCTGCTGGCCGCCGGCGTCAACGTGACGGTCTACAACGGACAGCTGGACCTGATCGTGGACACCCTGGGTCAGTGAGACGCTCCTCTGTCCTCCACCATCGCCTGGCTGAGCTCTGTGACGTGACGGCTGCTCCGCCCGCTCCACAGGTCAGGAGCTGTGGGTCAAGCGGCTGAAGTGGGACGGACTTCCTGCCTTTAACCAGCTGCGGTGGACGGCGCTGGACGACCCCGCCTCCCCGGGCGTGACTGGAGCTTTCTACAAGACCTACAAAAACTTCGCTTTCTACTGGATCCTGAAAGCCGGCCACATGGTGAGAGAGCGCTACGCCCACACTACACCCAGCAGACACAACGCTACAACACTACACCCACCAGAAGGTCGAGGAAAGACAGGCCGGGTTCTGGCGTTCTCTGGCCCGGATCCACCATATGATCATCAGGGCCAGGGCCCTCAGGCTCAGAGGCGCCCTCTGCTGGCAGTAATGTTTTTTGCAGCAACTTTATGCACATTAGAAGAAGGAAGTCTTTTGTGCTTAGTCACTGTGGGAAAGCGAATGAACGACATTGCACAAGAAATGCTTGTATATACATTATATGACCGAAAGTATTTGCTCACCTATCCAAACGATCAGGATCAGGTGCTCAGATCACCTGACCTGGCCACAGGTGTATCAGGTCAAGCACCTCGACATGCAGACTGTTTTTGGGCCGCTGTCAGGAGCTCAGTGATCCAGCGTGGAGCTGCTATAGGACGCCACCTGTTCAGCCAATCCAGTGGTGACATTTCCTCCTCCTGAGTATTCCACACTCATACGCAGAGTGCAAAGAGGTCGCCGACCTTCAGCACAGAGTTCCAAACTTCATGTGGCCTTCAGATGAGCCCAGGTCCAGAACGCAGAGAGCTTCATGGAGTCCAAGCCACACATCACCAAGTACAGGATGCAGAGGTGTAACGCCCGCCGCCACCGGACTATAGAACAGTGGAGACGTTCTCTGGAGGGATGAATCACGCTTTTCCATCTGGCAATCTGATGGACGAGTCTGGGTTTGGAGGTTTCCAGGGGAACGGTACCTTTCAGACCGCATTGTGCCAAGTGAGGAGGGATCATGGTGCGGGCTTGGCTCCTGAGTTCCAGAGAAGGGAACTTTGAATGCTTCAGGATAGCAAATCATTGTGGACAGGTCCATGCTCCCTACCTGGTGGGAACAGTTTGGAGCGGCCCCTGTGAGCCTCCGTGCCCAGGGGCCCCTGGGATTACTAATCCGGCCCCGGGAGTTCTCATGTACCGACTGAGGAATGTAACTCCGTCTCCATGACGACCGTCCTCAGAAGACAAAGACCTGATCAGGGATGAGGTGAGAGCAGAGCGGCTTCAGCTTCAGTTTCATCCCTCCCTTCGGCTGAAGCCTTTGGCCTCAGCCTCAGCTGTGGGGTCAGCATTCAGTCTGAACACACTGAGCTTCTGCACAGAAACTCTTTTCCTCTCAAATCAAGCAGAAAATCTTCTGTTGAGTTTGTGGAACAAACATGTTTCAGGGAGGAGGTTCAGGGACAAGCTTCAGAGGATTCTAACATGCTGCTGGTTTCAGGACTGGAACCGGTCTGAACTCCTGCTCTAATCCATCCTCATCACATAAACCAAAGCCTTCCATTGAAAATGTCCTTGTTTGTGTGTTTATGAATTATATTTTAGCCCTTAATTTATTTTATACAAAATATGATCTGAATAAAAAGTGAATGAATGTGAGGCCGAGCTTCATCCTGCAGTCCAGGGACGAGGTCTGCGTCTCGTCCAGGGGGGACCGCTGGAAACCAGGATCTGTGTAGACTTGTGGACACATTTCAAACTCCATTCTAAAATATAATGCTTCAGACTTGATGTGTAGTGATGAGAACGACCCACACTGGTCTGAAGCAGCACTGCAGCATGATGCTACCACCGCCGTGCTTCACCACGCTGCTGCTGGGACGAGCCGGCAGCGCCGTCCTGCTGCTCCACCATGTCCCGGTCATGTCTTCATCACTGTGCTGCGGTCCAACCTGAGAATCAGCTGATGTCGACACAGGTCTCCCTTACTGTCACTCAGACACGACCTTCAATACAAAACCAAGGCAGTCAGGAATCTGCAGGACGTCCTTTACTGTCTGGAGGGACGTGTCCTGTCAGGAGGCCTGCTGAGCCTCAAGCAGCTCAGTCAGCAACACACCCGTCATCTTCACCCGCTCAACTGATCACAAATACATTCAACCCTGCAACAAAACAACGTGAGCCTGAAGGCTGTCTTGAGGTTTGTGGAAAGCTGAACTCTGTCCTGTGTCTCTCTCAGATCCCGGCGGACCAGGGCCCCATGGCTCTGCAGATGCTGAAGATGATCACACAGCAGGTTTGAAACTGCAAACTCCACTCTGACAATCACCCACGATCACAGCAATCCTTCATTCTGCACACAAACCAAATGCCAATGTCTCTTTTCTTTGATTGTAAGAGCAGGTTTGTAAATTTCGTCCAATAAAGACGTGTCTTCATTTCTACCGGCTGTGTCAGTGTCAGTGATGTGAGAGGAACTGAATTTAAAGTCCTTTATTTGTCCCACAGGGGCACATTGCAAAAAGACCTGAAACAGAGGTGTAGGAAAAAGAGAGGAGCTTCACCTTCAGATTCCCAGACCCAGCAGAGGGTCCCTGCAGATTGAGATATAAAACACAGGTTGAGAGTGAAAAGTGCTTCAGCTGGAGTTCTTCACCACAGTTTAGACATGTCTTCCACATTCAGGTTGGCCATAAACTCAAGGCACTGTGCAGAAGACACTTGATAACAGTTAGACTTGAACAGCCTGATCAGAGGAGCTGCCTCATGACCGTCTCAGAGTCTCTTTCAAACTAACGCTTGGAGGCTTTTCAGTGTTCTGTGCTTCAAACGAACTGTGTTCCCTCCATGTACATCACACAGCAAGATCTAACAGTCAGTGTGTCTGATATGGAGAAGTGGTTCCTAGCCTGGAGTCTCATTCCTGGACTGAAACTGGGCTTTGATGAACCTGACACAACCTGACCCCAGACCTCAATACCGGACCCCCCCATGGCTGAGAACCATGTGCGACACCTGTTCATTTCCCTAATCCTAACCAGAGGGCCCAATGATACCCTCCATGCCTAAACCTAATGAGACCCCATGCGTCCATCCATCCTCCATCCATCCATCCATCCATCCATCCATCTTCAACCGCTTATCCGGGGCCGGGTCTTGGGGGCAGCAGTCTCAGCAGAGATGCCCAGACTTCCTGTCCCCAGACTCTTCCTCCAGCTCCTCTGGGAGGATCCCAAGGCGTTCCCAGGCCAGCCCAGAGACATAGTCTCTCCAGAGTGTCTTGGGTCTTCCCCGGGGTCTCCTCCCGGTGGGACATGCCCAGAACACCTCCCCAGGGAGGCGTCCAGGAGGCATCCTAACCAGATGCTGAGCCTACTCACTGCTCCTCTGGATGTGGAGGAGTAGCGGCTCTACTCCCAGCTCCTCCCCCTGTCTCTAAGGGAGTCCAGCCCCCCTACGGAGGAAGATCATTTCAGCCGCTTGTATCCTCTGCTCGAACATGGTGTTCGTTATGGACAAACTGTGACTAGCACAGACGTCCAATAGCAGAACACCACTCAGGTTCATATCAAGGAGGACGTGCATCCCAACCACCCCCCTCCAGGTCTCACTGTCGCTGCCCACGTGAGCGTTGAAGTCCCCCAGTAGAACCATGGAGTCCCCAGTCGGCGCACTGTCCAGCACCCCTCCCAGGGACTCCAGGAAGGCTGGGTACTCTGACTGCTGTTCAGCCCGTAAGCCGAGACCACAGTGAGGCACCTGTCCCCGACCCGGAGGACCAGGGACCAGACCCTCTGGTTCACTGGGGAGAACTCCAGCACCTGGCGCTGAGCTGTGGGGCTATAAGCAGACCCAGTCCAGCCCGCCGCCTCTCACCGCGGCAACGCCAGAGCAGTGAACACAGCCCTTCTCCAGGGGAGGGTTCCAGAGCCCCGGCTGTGTGGAGGTGAGCCCGACTATATCTAGCCGGTACCTAGCCGGGCTCCCCCCCCCCAACGAGGTGACAGTCCATGTCCCTAGAGCCGGTCTCTGTCCAGGGATCGGGTCGCCGGGCACCCTGCCGTCAGCTGCTACCCAATCCACACTGCACCCGGCCCCTACGGTTCCCTCGGTGGGTGGTGGGTCCGCCTAATGATAACCCCCCATGTCTAAACTTAATGACCCCCCCATGTCTAAATCTAATGACCCCCCATATCTAACCCAAGGAAAGAGTGAACAGCCGCTGTGGCAGTGAGGTGGTTCCCCTCCAGCCTTGGTTCTGAAGTAAAAAGATGAGATGAAGACAGAAGGACAGTCAGACTAAGGACGGATCACTTCCTTTCAGATGAACCAGAGATAGAGATACAGAGATAAATCAGAGTAACTTCATGACGTTACTCCACAAAACTGACCTTCAGCTTTTATTAAATCAATAAATGAACGTGAAAACGACTGCAGCAGACTGTGTGCAGCATGTTGACGACGTGCAGATGTTTGTCGTTTACAGATTTGTGACGTCCAGCAGAGCTACTTCATGAGTCTGGATTCAGAGAGAGTCGAGTTCTTCAGAGAAGGTCAAGAAATGATTCATTCAGGCTGAATATGGCCAGCAGCTTCCTGGACCTGGTGGTCTGAGGGTCTGTCGTGGTCCTGGACCTGGTGGTCTGAGGGTCTGTCGTGGTCCTGGACCTGGTGGTCTGAGGGTCTGTTGTGGTCCTGGACTCTGGTGGTCTGAGGGTCTGTTGTGTTCCTGGACCTGGTGGTCTGAGGGTCTGTCGTGGTCCTGGACCTGGTGGTCTGAGGGTCTGTTGTGGTCCTGGACTCTGGTGGTCTGAGGGTCTGTTGTGTTCCTGGACTCTGGTGGTCTGAGGGTCTGTCGTGGTCCTGGACCTGGTGGTCTGAGGGTCTGTCGTGGTCCTGGACTCTGGTGGTCTGAGGGTCTGTCGTGGTCCTGGACCTGGTGGTCTGAGGGTCTGTCGTGGTCCTGGACCTGGTGGTCTGAGGGTCTGTTGTGTTCCTGGACTCTGGTGGTCTGAGGGTCTGTCGTGGTCCTGGACCTGGTGGTCTGAGGGTCTGTCGTGGTCCTGGACTCTGGTGGCCCCGGAGCCAATGTGCTCCACTGAGCTGCTGGTGCTCTTGTCTTTGATTGGCATGAAGTGTGTTAGTGGGCGTGTCCTCGGTCCTGGCTCCGCCCTCACAGCGAGTGAGTCCAGTGGGGGGAGGCCTGCGGCAGGCAGCCCCGCCCCCCAGAAGCAGACCGGGTCCCGCGTTCAGCTGGCCTCACTGGACGGCGGCGTCAGTGTAGCTCAGGCTCCTCCTGCCCCACTGGCTCTCCGGGACCAGGAAGCCCTCCCGGACCACCGGCTGCACCACCAGCTCCAGCAGCCCCGGGGGCTCCGGGACCGCCAGCTCCGTCACCCTGAACAGGGTGGAGTAGGCCCGGCCCACCGGGGCCAGCCGGCCCGGGGGGGTCCGGGGGTCCGGGCCCCGCAGCCGCCTCCAGTGCACCCTGAAGTGACGCACCGCCCGGAGCGGGTAGTCCCAGCGCAGGGTGGCGTTCAGGAGCAGGCAGGAGTGGGCGGAGTCAGGGGAGGACCCCACGCCACGCAGCCACACCACCTCGTCAATACACACTCCCTGAACCCGGTCAGGGGGCGGCTGCAGGCCGGCCGCATCCAGCACCTGACACACACACACACACACACACACACACACACAGGGTTTAGAGCGCTGTGTCCTGGACCCGGGTCCGCGGCGCCGCCCCCCCGCTCTCACCATCAGCTCTCCCACCCGGCAGCTGAAAGGCAGGTCTCCAGGCTCGCCGTCTCGGCTGATTTTCACACACACCTCCCTCAGCACGCAGCCGCGGACCTCCAGCTGCGAACATCTGGCAGCGTCACGCCGAAGAGAGCAGAAGAGAGCAGAGTCAACCCCCTCCGCCTCACCACCCCCCCAGCTGTCTCAGCGCCTGACCTGAGAGTCCAGCCAGATGTGTTCCAGCTGCCACACAGCTGAGACAGCTGCTGCACCACCTGGTGGCCATCGTCCAGCACTGCAGGCGACACCTGAGAGACTACACACACACACACACACACGCACACACACACACACACACACACGCACCTTGTTCTTGACATGTGAACTTTGACCCCTGCCACTTGACACTAGGCTCAGTTCACATGGTCCCTTCTGGATCTGAGTGAACAGCTTGTCCCTGAGAAATCACACTGTCAGGGGATCAATCCCATCATGCTTTGTGACATGATGACATGAGCCTACACCCAGGAAGTCCTGAAGACGGCCTCTCGCTGGGTTTCGCTGGATGAGGGTGGATTAAACGTTCTGTTCTGAGCAGGGTTCTACAGGAGCCCGGCTGAGGACCGGGTTCCTCATTAGGTCCTAGAGAACGGCCTCACGTGGGACTTCCTGGACGCTGATGTGGGTGCAGCGACTGGCGTCCGTGGTCTGAAGCTCCAGAGACACGGAGATCCCCGCAGACGCCTTGAAGACCAGGGTGACTAAGGTTGTGGACGCCAGAGGGACGTGGAGGGACAAGATCCTGAGGGACACACACACACACACACACAGAGGGAAGCGCGAGCAGGGGGCGGAGCGGTGGCCGGGCGGAGGTGCGACGGAGCACACACCTGGCACACAGCGGGGCGCCGTGCGCCGCAGGAAGCAGTCCCTCCAGCAGCAGCGAGCTGCCGCCGTTCCAGGCGTCCTCCGGACAGCCGCTGCTGCTCAGCCAGCCGCCGCCCGCCACCGCCGCCCGGTAGTACAGCGGCTGCTGCTCCTGCGCCGCCAGGTTGAACCAGCTGGTGGCCGCTTCAGGCTGCACACACACACACACACACACAGACACAGACACACACACACACACACACACACAGACACACACACACACACACACACACACACACACACACACACACACACACACACAGACACAGACACACACACACACACACACACACACGCATTAGACCAACTGTACGGTGATCTACAGCCTCTGCAGATGATGTCACACGGCGCTCTGACAGCATGCGGGACGGATGAAGGAAGATTTATCAATACTGACATTCACACAGTCCCAAGGCATGCTGGGAGGCGGACTGGAGACCCTCAACTGCCTCAATGGGTGAATGAAACTGTCTCTGTGTCTGTCCTGTGATGTATGGAGACCTGTCCAGGTGTCCCTGTCCTCACCTGTCCAGGTGTGAGTGTGAGACAGACAGTACCTGTCCTCTGGAGTAGACCGCCTTCCCGAAGCCCTGGCAGAAGGAGGACAGGAAGGGCAGAGGCGAGGCTGGCCGGTGGAGGGGCAGGTAGGGGGAGAGCAGGTCCCAGAACCTGAAGACCACCGGAACCACGTCACACACAGACCTGCTGCCCCCCCCCCCCCAGACTCCTGCAGCCCCCCCAGACTCCTGCAGCCCCCCCAGACTCCTGCAGCCCCCAGACTCCTGCAGCCCCCCAGACTCCTGCTGCCCCCCCAGACTCCTGCTGCCTCTCCAGACTCCTGCAGCCCCCCCAGACTCCTGCTGCCCCCCCAGACTCCTGCAGCCCCCCAGACTCCTGCAGCCCCCAGACTCCTGCAGCCCCCCAGACTCCTGCTGCCTCTCCAGACTCCTGCAGCCCCCAGACTCCTGCTGCCCCCCCAGACTCCTGATGCCCCCCAAGACTCCTGCTGCCTCTCCAGACTCCTGCAGCCCCCCCCAGACTCCTGCTGCCCCCCCCAGACTCCTGCTGCCCCCCCAGACTCCTGCTGCCTCTCCAGACTCCTGCAGCCCCCCCAGACTCCTGCTGCCCCCCCAGACTCCTGCTGCCCCCCCAGACTCCTGCTGCCTTTCCAGACTCCTGCAGCCCCCCAGACTCCTGCTGCCCCCCCAGACTCCTGCAGCCCCCCCAGACTCCTGCTGCCCCCCCAGACTCCTGCTGCCCCCCCCAGACTCCTGCTGCCCCCCCAGACTCCTGCTGCCTCTCCAGACTCCTGCTGCCCCCCCAGACTCCTGCTGCCTCTCCAGACTCCTGTTGCCCCCCCAGACTCCTGCAGCTCCCCCAGACTCCTGCAGCTCCCCCAGACTCCTGCAGCCCCCCCCAGACTCCTGCTGCCCCCCCAGACTCCTGCTGCCCCCCAGACTCCTGCTGCCCCCCAGACTCCTGCAGCCCCCCCAGACTCCTGCTGCCCCCCCAGACTCCTGCTGCCCCCCAGACTCCTGCAGCCCCCCCAGACTCCTGCTGCCCCCCCAGACTCCTGCCCCCCCTCACCTGTCCTGGTTCTTGCGGAACTGCGTCTTGTCGCTGTGGGCCTCGTACACCCAGCCCGGAGCGAAGATGGCTGTGGAGAAGTTATGCTTCCGAATGAGCTCCAGAGCCTGCAGGGACCACACTGTCAGGGACACACACACACACACACACACACACACACACACACACACACACACACACGCAGTCTTGTATTTCTATCCTTGTGGGGACCGTCCATTGACTCCCATTCATGTCTAGCCCCTAACCCTGACCCTTACCCTAACCCTAACCCACACCACAACAAAGCCTAACCCTAAAGAAATGTTTTTGCACTTTTACTTTTTTCAGTAACAACAACATGGTCAAGAAAACACTGTTTCTCCTACTTAGGACCAGAAAAAGGTCCCACAAGGCACGTCGTTCCACGTTTTGCTATCCTTGTGGGGACATTTGGCCCCGACAAGGATAGAAATACAAGAACACACACACAGACACACACACACACACACACACACACGCATGCACACGTGCAAACGCACACGCACCTTGTTTGTCTCGAACATGCCTCCCACC